>NC_142857.1:1212121-1515151 GCF_061612785.1 Hesperophylax consimilis
CTATGGTGATGTTTTTAAAATACTATGTATGTTATGTTATAAAATGTTATGTGTACTATGTTTGAGACTCTTTGGAAATGCATTGTCTCATCACTCTACGTAAAAGGAAACGTTTTGCACTGTATTAGTGAACTGATCCTCGTGTTATGCAAATTCATATGCAGTATTTTAAGGCAGTCTATCTGTGCACATAATATGTCCAGTTCGCAGAGCAAGGGCACCTTATTCCTTTGTGAAATGCTCAACAATAAGAACCAGATTGCATGGAGATTGTATAAGAAATATAATCTTTTAGTCTGAATTGTTAACTGCCTACTTGCAAACATTAAGGTACCGTAAACTAGCTTAACTAGACTTTTTTAACATTTGTATTTTACATAATTTTTTTAGGAGACCTATCATTTCTTTCTTTAATGGCCTACAATCCCGCTTTTAACAGGAACGCGAATAATTTGAAGAGATTTTTTAATAAATTAGCAATATTTTTAGTCAGGAACTTTCCTCCGTGTAATCTCATAGTTCACGTCTCCTGTGCAATTGCGCGTCGTTCAATTGTTTCGACTCTTTGAGCCGTACGAGAATGTTGAGCTGGTACTGAGACGCAATTCCGGTTTGTGAGATGCGTCCACCCTGACATTCCTGTTATTAAATAGGTTTGTGAGATGCGTCAACCCTGTCATTCCTGTTATTAAATAGGTTTGTGAAATGCGTCAACCCTGTCATTCCTGTTATTAAATAGGTTTGTGAAATGCGTCAACCCTGTCATTCCTGTTATTAAATAGGTTTGTGAAATGCGTCAACCCTGTCATTCCTGTTATTAAATAGGTTTGTGAAATGCGTCAACCCTGTCATTCCTGTTATTAAATAGGTTTGTGAAATGCGTCAACCCTGTCATTCCTGTTATTAAATAGGTTTGTGAAATGCGTCAACCCTGTCATTCCTGTTATTAAATAGGTTTGTGAAATGCGTCAACCCTGTCATTCCTGTTATTAAATAAGTTTGTGAGATGCGTCAACCCTGTCATTCCTCTTATTAAATATTTTTAAAGATTCCGATTCGATACATACACGGATTGCCTGGTGTGTACATGTTGCAGATACATACATGAATTGCCTGGTTGTGTACGTGTTGCAGAAAAATGTTACATTTTGTCTTGTGCCTAGAAGGTACATGAAATTTACTAATAGTGACGATGGCAGGGCTGTCAATTAAGTGGTTAATGTTTCTATGTAATAGAACCAGGTCTGAAATAATTCTCCTGTTAGACAGCGCAGTTAGATGCAATTGATATATCAAACTTTATGTTTTCCAATGGAATTTTTAACTTGATATTTATGTACCGTAAAATGGAGTGACTTTTGAATCGGGGGGCAACTTTGATCATCGCGGTTATTTGCAATAATTCTCGCTAGCACGCAAATTACAATTATCTTCTTCTAATGATTTTTTTGAGCAACGTGGATACTATGATGCTTTGAAAATAAGTGTCAAATTTGTTGGTTTCTACTATATTCAAACATAATTGTAGGTTGAATTGTGAAGCTGTTTTTTTAGACAATTTCAGATATATAATAATATATACATTTTGAAAATTCCTCAACGATTTAAATAGTTTCATGTCATTTATATTATAAATTATACCGGTGGCTTTAATAGGGAATCTATCGATTTTGTATAATTATTGAATAGTATTTTTTTACATTTTTTGGGATTAGCCTAAGTTGTAATAAGCTTATAAAATAGGTATATCAAAGTCGGCCCACTCTAATAGCTGACTTTGGTCTCCGGGTTTTTATTTATTTTTATATACTTAACCAAAACTCTCCATACATATTCACTTTAAAAAAAATCGTGCTTAAAAAAACTTTAAACATCAGTGCAATAAACATGACCAAATTTTCCGACATAAATGTTTTTATAAAAAATATTTATTCTGAAAGTTGAAAATTGATAGTTAGTAAATTCACCCCATTTTATGGTACCTAAGAAAAGTGTGTTGAACCCTTTCTATATAATAAACACTGTTACCCCCTTACTAATAAACTTGTACATAATGGTTGTTTGACATTTGTGTTAAATTTAAAACACGTTTATTACTAAGGCCCTTAGAGTGTACACAAAAGGAACCAACTAGGTAAATAATACTCCACTTGACTTGGTTCCAACTAATGAAATTATCATACAATCTAAGGACTTGAAATCAAGGAAGCCAAACATCTAATTTGACTGATGGTAGCTTATCCTGTTTTAATTCAACCACTTGGCATTTCGCCCGTCTGTAAATTTGGTTTTTACGTCCCAGTTCCGGTTCAAGATGGTGGGCTGTTGTATACTACCTTTTATCCCACAAGAGTGCGCATGATCGTGGTTCTTACTACGAGCTCTCAAATCGGAATAATTAATATTATGGCGCATAGAAAGTTTGACATGTTATTGTCATTGAGATGGTGACATTTCTTTGGACAAATAGTATAATTCGTTATTTGATTTTTTTTTTAATTTTACTTTTAATGCATATTTATTGTTTGTAGTTAAGTACGTACTAACAAATCTTATGATTTCATATGGAATTTTGATTTATTAAATAAAATAAACTTATAAACGTTTTTGAACGCGAGGTCTACAACTGTTCACAGAACTACTAGATGCCAAGTTTTATTATTACATCATACTTTAAACAATAGATTGTGGTTCCGTGGAGTTATCCGTTGAATGTGCTTGAATGCCAGAATACTTCATTTTGACTTTCAGGTTCCACGGTAAACGATGTAAAGAAATAATGCTTCTATTGCAAATATATTAGGCTAATGTCCTCTTGGTGTCAACATGAATGCTTGCTTAGAGAGTTGACTGTCTGACCTTCATTGAAATTTCTACGAATTAGTTGAAATATAACTAATCGTGTAGAAAGTGCATTTAATTTATTACGCTGTCCGAAGACTAATGGCTTTGCACATAATACACTTTGTTGCAATCATCATTTATTACAATGTTATTAGGACTATGTTATCAAAAGTATTTTCGGAATATTAATTGCGAAGTTAGGAATTGTTTTTTATTCGTTTTTTCGACATTTTATTAATGTTTTTTTCTTACTTGTTTCAGGTATATTCATCTCCATCTTCTGATTCTGAAGATCTGAAAACTTATGCCCAGCGTGTTTACTATTGTACTCTTCAATGGTGAGAATGTCAGAATAACTAAATAAATAAATAAATAAATAAATAAATAAATAAAATGTAAAATTGTTGAATATTGTTAGAAAAGTGGGCGGTGAGCCAGATAAGGTTGGGAACCTCTGCTCTAGAATAACTTGAATATTTTTTTAAGAAAACGACAAAGCTCCTAGTACACGTTGGCCCAACGTTGGCGCCAACCCGCCAACGTGTGCACGCTGTTGGCGGGTTTGCGCCAAGATCCTTTGATGTGTGCACGAAAACCGACAACAATCGGATTGGCCGGCTAACGATGGCGACCAACGCCTGCAGCAGCCATTATACGCCAAAATTTCCCAACGCATTAGCCCAATGCGTCGGGCATTACATAAAAGTTGTCTTTAGTTCAAATTTGTTATTTTAAAATATTATTTGATTTTGTCAGATTTCTGTAAAAAACTATAAGTTTTTGTATGTCTATTGTCAGACTAGAGCAATTTGGTTATTCGGTAATTCTAAGATCTTTTTTATTTTTGTATTTACTTTAATGATAAAGTACCTACTGAAGAACTGTAAACTAACCAAATAATGTCAAAGTAATCCAATTTACTCCTACGGGTTTACTCAGTTTCAGGGTTTCAGTTTTGCCGCTATAAATAATTAAAAGAGTTTCGAGTAAATTATTCGTGCGTGATCGTACTTTGTTATCATTGAAATACACTCCAGTCATCCCGGTGCAATGAATTAATATTATTCTGCAGTCATTTTGACGAATTTATAGCTGTGTGTGCGGAGTGCTCCAAGGTATTTGTTTGTTAATTTCAAGTTGTCTGATTAAATTATTGCTGAAAAATCATAATACAATGTAAGCTCCTGCTTTTTTTATATGATTCATTTCAGAAATACCTTTGTTATCATTATCACTGTTGTCTCTAGGAATAATAGCGTTTCAAGTTTCACGAATAACAACGAAATTGTTACCACAATTAAATTAAACACAATGTGTTTGAAAGGGTTAAAAAAATAATTAAAATCCCCTGAAAATATTGTCATTATTTATTAAGAATTGTCTGGTTTATTTTGATGAAACCGCATAAAGTGTTGGTGAATTTAATTGATTACCTTCATGTGAATATGTTGGCACTTTATGAAAAAAAAAAATCTTCCGGCATTAGTCGATTGTCTGGATCAAATCTATAGTCATGTGAATGTTTTGGAGGACTGTGTTCCCGTCTCATATTTTCCAGTGCAATTATTCTACTCCAGAATTCTCTTTCAGCTTGCAGGTTCGATTTATGTTGACTCTCAGATCTTTCTATGTTTCCTTGATTCCAAATTCTGTCATCTGATACTCTTGGACTTTGATCAGCACCATCATGTTCGTTGTGGAATTCCATTTCTTTTGATCTCGTTTGTTTGCTGTAAAATGGAGAATATCTATCTATTTCCCAACCGTTTTCGTGATCAAGAATTATCCTAGTGGGTTGATCTTCCGGTTGAAGGTTTTGGTGCATCACCAAATATTTTTCAATTTCTCTGTAATCAGTGTTAGTTCCTGTGCCATAATCTACGGGATCTAAAAGGTTTCCGATGCTGATTTTTTCGCTCTCAAACGTAGCTTTAGGATACATTTTATCTAGGGTTATTGGCTTTTCTGTGTACAAGAACAGTTCATTACTTCTTCTCTGGCTATCCGTTGGAGTTCGATCGTAGTAAAACATTTCAGGTTTCCTGTTATGGTGATTCTCGAAATTATTGAAGGCTGATGTGTGTTTTGATTGTGGAAAATTTTTATATCTCTCGTCACTATTGCCAAAGCGTTGTGATAAGTCAAATGATTTTCTTCGGGGGAATAAAAAAAGTCGCTGTGAGGGATGTGCAAATTCATTTTTACTGTAGTTTATCCGCTTTCTTGTTATATTTTCCTTGTTTTTGTAAACTGGTGTTACATGATATATATTGAAATTGTGGTCATCTCTCTGAATTATTTCTGGATGTGGATTTTTACTAGCAAATTGTATTTCTGAATTTTGATATATGCCTTCATTTTCTATATAAAATTGTGGATTGTCTATGTTCCTGTTAATTCCGGTTTCCTGTACCACGTTGTCCTTATTTACTTTTGTGTTTTGAAATTTATCTTGACAACTATAAACGTTTATTTCATGTGGATTGTTGTCGTTATTATTGATGAAAGTCTTTTCTAGACGACAATTTGACTCATCTTTCCGGTTTGAACCATCCTTACAATTATTAGAACCATCTTTCCGATTAGAACCAAACATAAAATGTGGGCGACTTTTTAAATTCATACTATCAAAATTACCTGAATTCTTGAAGAGTGATTGAAAATTTTGTAATTTTTCATAGTTTTCATATAAGTTCGAAGGAGGTCGTATTACATCACCTGGAACTGTATCTTCAAGTTGTTCAGCACCGTTTAGCAAACTATAATAGTTTTTAGTTTTTTCATCCTCGATATAAAAATTATCGAATTCATTTTGATCCAATGACGTTTCAGGGAACTTTTCATGGAATTTGTCTTCACCTTCATTACCAGTCATTGAATTCGTCCTAGAAGATGTAGTCTGATGATTATTTTGAATTGAGTCATCATTATTATGAGATATTTCATCCCCTGTCTGTCTAGTATTACTACCGACTATTGTTTCGTCATAAATGGGTACGAAATCATTTTGATCCAATGTCTTTTCAACACTTTCCTCGTATTCTTCACTATTATAGCAAGGTTCGGTGACAAACTTCATACACTTTCGTAGAAGTTTAATCTCTGATCTTGAAAGATCTTCAATTTTTCTTTCTTTTGTAAAGTTCTGTTGAGGTTCCGTTCTTAAAAAGTTTTTTGGATAACTCAATTCAGGAGTTTCTTCGAAATTTTCTTTGTTATGGATATGTTTATATTTTGAAATCTTATCTCTCAATATATGAATCCGATCGTTTCGCCTATGTGATTTTGACCTTAACAGATTAATTGGCGAATGTTTCGTGTTCACGTACCTGCCTTTCGGGGTAACCAACGTGTCCTTGAACCAGGATAGCCTAGATTGAGGACGCAGAGATTCCACCAGCCGTATGCCTATCTGCCAGTCTTCTTTAACCATGTCCGCTGCCTTTTCTGCTATCATGATGATAGGAGCATTTGTATTTCCGCTGACTATATGAGGCATGATGCTGCCATCCACCACACGTAATCCGTGTACTCCATACACCTTTGAACAAAAAATAAATCATCTTTAATTTTAAAATAATACTCTTATTATAATAGTTAATACCTACGCTAGTCTTTTAAAAAAATTTAATCATTTTTATATCCTCATTTTATATAAAAAAACCCCTCAAGGCCAATGTACAACTATGACTTCTTAGACTCTTTCTTATTATTATATGATGCATTCACATAGGTTTAAATATGAATTTATCAATAGCCCCTTCAATCATTGGAAATTAATTTTGTGGCGTCATTTTAATTTAAAGAAAACAAATAACTTTAAATATACCACTATGTAATCAAATTAATGAACATGTTTGCAACCAGTGGTTATAATATTATATTTTTATCGTGACGAAGAAACCACAGATTACGAAACACGTCGATTATTTTGATTAAATAGTGGTGTATACCAAGTTAATTATTTTCTTTAAGTAATCAATAGTTAATTACATTTTTTTTAACATTTAGATATTTACAATGTCGCTGACTTTGAAGGTGAAAGGTTCCTGACTTTATAGATATGACTGTCTGAGAAGATCAGTTTTAAGTTTTATCTCTTAATTCTGTCGACTAGTGGTTTAGTAGATAAAAGTAGTATGATACATCGGGACTTACTTTATAGTACTTAAGATGCTAACTATAATATTTTGAATGTTTTTTAGTGTTGATGAATAATTCTGCAACGCTTTTTTTAAATTTGAGTAGATAAAATGAATTTTCGAACAAAAATATTTACAATTTAGTGTAATTTGTATTGAATACCTTCAATCTATTGTCTACGACAGCCATCGAATCTGATTCCGGTCCCATCTTGCAAGTGCCAACGGGGTGGTAGATGGTCAAAGTGTGATGGCGAGCCTGACACTCTAAGAAAGCGTCGCTCAGGAATGCATCGTCATCATATGCTTCAAAATCTTCTTCATAGTGTTCTTCGTGACTTCTGGCCTCTTCTTCTTTCCTGTAGTTTCCATATTCCGGGTTTTGTTGAATGCCGCTGATGGCAGCTTCTTCGCATCCTGGGAAAGGCTTCTTCAAAATGCTAGCTTTTATGCGCTGCATGGTTGGAGTTTTGGTCAGGGCATGAGCGATGCGAGCTCCTTCAATCTGAAGCAATTGAACAATAAAATAGTATTTGAATTCATACTAATGAATCGACGCGATTTCACATCCACTTTCAAACAAGGAAGAGAAGGTTTATTAAATTCATAGTGCCATTTAATTTAATGGAATATTCTAAGTTTTTGTTTTATGGGGGTAGCTTATTTGTCGTAAATTCAAAGTAAAGTGTTTTTAACATTATGCTCTTACCATAACTTTGATGTCATCGGGATGAGAGTAGTAGTTTGGGTATATCAGCGGCTTGGAGAAGGGATCATTATCTTTTAACCTTAAGTAGCCGCGACTCTTCGGCCGGAGCAGTAAAGGCACCGCAGAGAAAGCTGGCTTGAAGATGACTTCTTCATACACAACTTGGTAGCTTTCGTCGCTCAGTCTCGTTCCTCTCTTGCTAAATATCCCTCCATCAGAATTGTCTCCAAAAGCTGTCATAAACAATTGCACATCCGGCCAATCATCAGAAATATTTGCGTATTTGGTTTTGACGAAGCCTATTACTTCACATTCTGGTAAATTGTATAAAATTCCTTTATGGTGTTCTGTGAAATCTATTACTGTTTCATCCGTAATTGATTCATTGTAATTAAGTCCTAGATCTTTTCCGTCGTGTGTTTCATACAAATACGGTCTTCCACCCATGGCTACATGATCCTGTAAATTTTGACCCACACCCGGAAGATCCACTAACGGTTTAATGTCGAGATGTTTTAAATATTCGAATTCTCCTACACCAGACAACATTAGTATCTGAGGACTCTGTATTGCTCCCGCTGAAAGGATCACTTCTTTTTTTGCAAAAATTTTCCGAGATCCGTATAGTTCTTTTTTGAATTTAACACCGAACGCTTTTCTCGAATATTTTTCAATTAGAATTTTTTCAACATGAGAACTTAGACTAATATGTAAATTTTCACGACGAGAGGCTGATCTCAAGAATGCTTTTGCTGTACTGCAACGTAACCCTTCGCGAATAGTTGCTTGAGGGTTCATGAACCCTGTTTGCTTTTCTCCGTTGAAATCCACCCAACTGTAACCTAATTCCTTTGCAGCCAGCATAAAGTATTCCCAAATCGGTTGTTTATAACGAAAGTTCTCCACTGTTAAATATCCCCCAGTTCCGTGATATGGGCTGTCTTTGTATTCTTCTATCCTCATGTCTTCAGATTTTTTAAAATATGGTAAAACATCATTATAAGACCATCCGTGATTTCCCATCGTCTCCCAGAGATCGTAATCTCTTTTATTTCCTCTGACGTACAGCATGGCATTCATGGAACTTGATCCTCCCAAGGCCTTTCCTCTGGGCCAGTTACACTTCCTTTCAGTCATGGCTAAACAAAATCCTTCGTCCGGCTCTGTTGTGAATTGCCAATCCATAGCAGTCATAAAGAGAGTTGGCATCAGGAATGGCGGATCCACCATGACTTCTTCATCCTTACCTGCTTCCAGAAGTAAAACAGTCCACTTGGGGTTTTCTGATAGTCTGTTTGCCATAACTGCTCCGGCACTTCCTCCCCCTATCACTATAAAATCGTAAGCTGCATAAAGTCCATAATAATCCACATCGCGCACTCGGTACTCCACGTCTACTATATCAGGTCTGCTTTCTAAAATTCCTCTATGGAGGGTCATTAAAAAACCTACTCCTTGAAGCAAAGAGAACAGAATTCGTGCACTCGAAAGATAAGTCTTTAAATCCACCAGTGTCACCATTTTTTAAATTAATTAGCTACGAGTAATTTTCTAACTGCGTTAACACTTATTTCACTATTAAGGTATTTATATCAAATGACTATTTTAATTAAATTAACTATTATCAAAGATTTTTTATTGTGTGATGCAAGACTTTGTTAAATTATTGATCTCTGCCGTAATTATGACATTCCGATTTAGAATATTCACCGATCTCCTCACTATTCAAAAGCGTACTAATCTTTTTGAAATGGTATTTTCATTCGGTCCAAGCAAAAATTCACCATTCAGCACTTTACTATTTTTCTACGTACAATCGCGTAGGCAAAAAACACTGCGTCCTGCATTTCATCTATTGGTTTTATAATTCTTAGAAATTTTGACTAAAAATTAGGTATATTTTCTGGATTTATTTTAATTGTTTGGGTTGCACAAAGATATATAAGTATGGCGGTATCTACCTACAATAAAATTCTTACCTATTTCTTAGTTTGATGATACACATACAAATACCTACATCATTTTTTTTGTGATGTGATCTCTCAATTCCATTTTGTCCCTTTTGATCGTGGAATCAAATTAAATTATTAATAACCAGCTTTACCCTGCCACGCGTTGTTGTGGCTCAATCTAGTGCAGTTAGAGAAACAATAGCGCATTTTGCTGTTACGTCCAACAGATGGCGGGGTTTAAAAAAAAATGTATGGTAACAGGTGGCACTGTTTTGTATCTATCTATCTAAAAACACACGTATTCTTACTTTTCGCAAAGCACTTTCGGAAATTTAAGATTTTGAATAAACGAACATTTACATTTTTATTGTTTATATTGTTATTATTATTAATAATCATACTCGCGACAGTAATATTTTTTGCAGCGCAGATTTTTGTGATGGTTTCCCTCAAGTGCGCTATTAACATTAAATAATTATTTATTTTGTGAAATTATTTATACCCACATTTCATAGATGACACGCTTACTTACAAACTACGATAACTAATTATTTAAAAATATTTTTTCAAGTTTATAATGCTACCATTTTCCCAGTTTCAGTCCAAACTAGTATTTGTGATGTAAGTATGATTAATTAAGTAACTATTTCTTAAAATCATGTTTAATCGGTGAGAATGTTTTTCTACTTAAAATCAGCTTCAAATTTTAAAAGTCATCTCATATTGTTTAACAATTTTATTATCTCATTCAAATCATACAAACTTAACATATAAAAATTTCCTTAATTAATATGTCACACATTCATTAAAGTTATATCATCCAACTACGGATCTTTAAAACTAAATAATGTTGGGTTCATCTAAAATGTCTAATTGGTTAATTATTGTCTTTTAATAGTTGGATGGTACAGTTTCCACTTATTCAGGAACATTCATTTTCACTTCGAAAGCGCCTGCGGTCAAAGCTTTCATCGCACTGATCACATTTTCACAAATTGTTTTACTAACACTGTACTCTACTATTATAATTAGATTCACGGGCTCATTGAGTCTTTCTAATCCAATACTCTTTAATCATATCACTCGCTTTTTCTGCAATCATGATGACTGGTGCATTAGTATTTCCGCTGACGAGGTTCGGCATTATACTTGCGTCAACTACCCTCAGCCCTCTCACTCCATATACCTTCAGCTGAGGGTCTACAACAGCTGTTTTATCCCAATATGGACCCATCTTACAGGTTCCTACAGGATGGTACACAGTAGCCGAGTACTGCCTTATCATACACTCAAAATACTCATTGGTGTATAGGGAAAGATGTGAACAAGCCGGGAACTTGATCTGGGACATTTGTGATCCAAATCTCTGAAAAGCCTTAGTTCTTGATAAGGCGATGGCAATTTTTACTCCTTCTCTTAAAGTTTCCAAATCTCTATTGTCCTTGAAGTAGTTCGGATAGATATAAGGATAATCAAAAGGACTGCTGCTGCGAAGCTTGATCGATCCTTTGCTCTTAGGCCTCAACAACATGGGCAGAATGCTCCAAGTATCCAAATTGTTGATGGGGCCAAATACCGTGTTGTAAAACTTGTCTGTTAGGCCGTGAGCTTTCTTTACCTGGTTGCCGCCATCTGAGTTTGTCGAACCCGATATAAAGTGAAACTCGATGTCAGGGAAATCGTCCGTTACATTCGCAAACTTCGTATTGACAAATGCGAGACCTTCTACTCCCCCCATTATAGTCAAGGGTCCTTCTCCAAACACCGCATATTGCATTAGATTGGACACGGTATGAAGGCGAGATTCAACAATTGACACGGGTTGATTTACCATGAAAGTCAAACCACCGAGAGCAATATGATCTTGCAGATTTTCTCCGACTTGCAAATCATTGATGAGAGGTATCCCATTCTTAGCCAGTTCAGCCTTAGGTCCTATCCCCGACAGCATCAAAAGCTGCGGAGAATTAACGGAACCTCCGGATACAATAACTTCATTCACTGCCCTCACTCGATGTATCATTTTGTCCTTGACAAACTCCACACCGAAGGCAATTTTACTCACTGGATCGATCATGATCTTCGTGACCATTGAATTCATCGAGATGTGCAAGTTCTTCCTCAGTCTGGCAGGTCGGATAAAAGCTTTGGCAGTGGAGCAGCGGCTTCCTCTTCTGATTGTGCCTTGAGCTATCATGAATCCGGTTTGTTTCTCTCCGTTGATGTCTCTGTTGTCGTATCCCATTTCTACTCCGGCTTGCACAAAGGTGGCGGCCAGCGGAGTGTGGTAAGGCGCTTCTCCGATTGTCAGAAGACCTCCTTCGGAGTGATAGGGAGTTTCAGAGAGGTATGGATTCTGATTGTCTTCGGATTTTTTGAAGTAGTACAGAGCCTCCTTGGAACCCCAACCCGGGTTGCCTAGAGCCTCCCACATGTCGTAATCCTTACGGTTTCCTCTTAAGTACAACATATAGTTCAGCACTGATGAACCGCCGAGCACTTTTCCTCTGGGCCAATTGCATCGTCCACCTTCCATAGCTGAAATTAGACATATCATTTTTACTATATTATATTTGGAGATGAAAAACAAATATTATTACTATTCTATATTCATGAAATATCACCAATTTAGGAAAGGGAAAATGCAACCTGAGGTTTAGGGTGATACTAGTAGTAGTGTGAACGGTAGACCTCGCTCGTTTCTAATTGTCTATTATTTAATAAATCGAAACCTAAATTTTCTCCGAATACATAAGATTTTTTTTATAAGTAGATAGGTACTGAATATCCACTAAATTATCAACCATAGATACATTTCGTGCAACTTTTTTAATGTCAAATCAGGAGTTATACAATTTCGCCAAAGAAACATCACTATCTCAATAACAATTATTTTTTTAAACTTTACATTAAACGGCCATCACCTTAAAAATGGAAACAAAACGTACAAACCAATTTACGTAAAAGAAATGCAAAACGGTCGAGTTAAAACAGAACTCCGCTACGCACAGTCAATTAATTTGTTTTATGAATCGATCCTCCATCCTGGGACGTAGTTGTAGTTTTCTCAAACTAGTTTTGATTAAAAAATATTATACCTGATTTGCATGGTGACATTAAAATCTCCCTAACCATAATAGGATATCACTATATAACTCACCCAATCACGCCGTCCCTTGCGGTACGCTCTTATATTTCCAATCATAATAGGATATCACTATATAACTCACTCAAGCACGCCGTCCCTTGCGGTTCGCTCTTATATTTCCAATCATAATAGGATATCACTATATAACTCACCCAAGCACGCCGTCCCTTGCGGTACGCTCTTATATTTCCAATCATAAAAGGATATCACTATATAACTCACTCAAGCACGCCGTCCCTTGCTGTTCGCTCTTATATTTCCAATCATAATAGGATATCACTATATAACTCACCCAAGCACGCCGTCCCTTGCGGTACGCTCTTATATTTCCAATCATAAAAGGATATCACTATATAACTCACTCAAGCACGCCGTCCCTTGCTGTTCGCTCTTATATTTCCAATCATAATAGAATATCACTATATAACTCACCCAAGCACGCCGTCCCTTGCGGTTCGCTCTTATATTTCCAATCATAATAGGATATCACTATATAACTCACCCAAGCACGCCGTCCCTTGCGGTTCGCTCTTATATTTCCAATCATAATAGGATATCACTATATAACTCACCCAAGCACGCCGTCCCTTGCGGTTCGCTCTTATATTTCCAATCAAGTTGACTCAGTTGAAGGTACGCGGACAGAAGTGGTACATCGCTGATTTCGGTTTCATCTCCCCCAGCTTCCAATAAAAGAACTCTCCACCCCTCCACCTCAGATAGACGATTCGCCACCACTGCGCCTGGAATTCCCAACATAATATTTTATAGTCAATGTATTTAAAAAAAAAATCGTTTTTTTGTTTTATATATTTATTGTTTGTCTATTGTAATATTTTTTTAATTTTTATTATTTCTTTCTCATGTCCAAAATTATTTCTCATTTCTCATAGGGGCATAAAATGAATTAATAAAAAAATAAACTATTCACTCGAAGCACCCAGCACACAAGATATTTAATAAATTGAAGATAGGTACTTTTAAAATCGGAATTTTCAAAACTAGTAGTTCGTAAGTTCTCTTAATGCATATAAACCAATGACGTTATATCTAGACTGTTATTGTCCCACAAAATTAAAACAAAATGTGGCAATTGAGAAACAGTCTTATATGTTTCAAGTAAACTATTAATTCAAAAGCAATTCTATAGGTAGAAGATAAATTTTATATTGAAGTGACTATTTTTTTAAAAATTTGTATTTATTCCAATGTTTTAGTGTTTGTAAAAAAGTTTTTTAAAACGTTAGGCGATTGTGAAATTTTGTTTAAACATCGAATATTTTACCTGCCGATCCACTTCCCACTATGATAAAATCATACTCTGACATTAGTTCATCCGTCTCGGTGTCTGCGGCCCTGCTCTCTGGGTCCATCATCTCGTATTGGAAGAAGGCGATGGCTCCCACCAGCATCGGGATGAACCACGCCACTTGGGAGGTGGCCGTCACAGCCGCCCCGCCCAGCGCAGTTGCTGCCCCAATCAATTCACTCATCCTTACTTCTTCTGCTACCCTGGTAGAATCTTTATTTCAATTCCTCAAAACTACTAATTTCTTCAATTATGTGTTTGTGATTTCTTTTATTGTGTTTTTCTTGTATTCGTCACTTCAGCGTCCTCATTTTATAAGCGTCTTGTCTCGCTCGATTATGTTGTTACCTATATTTGTTTTTATTAGATACATAGATTTCAATGACGCCTTCTTGATTTGTCTTTTGGTTTTCAAACGAGAGGATTGAGTCTTGTGGTAACTACCTTTCTGTTACGCATAGTTATTCTTATAGGCTTATTCGTGAAAAATTGTGTCTCCGTGTAGATCGTTCGTGCTTTTTCTGTAACAAAGGCCATAATGTGATTAATAACAATCCAATTTTTACGTATTTTCCTATTTTTGATGTCTCGTTATATTCTTAAATCAAATTCAATTACTGTGACAATTATTTGCAGGTTTGCAAGAATCGGCACAACGCGAATTCTTTCAGAATAACTAATACATAAATCGTGTCGAAATTCTCAGAATAGTCAGCTTTCTTACATCCGCTGAAGAAAGTGCTGTTTCGACCTGATGCAGACAAAAGATAGAATAAACATGGAGATACCGGTTTTCCGAAACGTAAAGTTAAATAAAGTTTGTGGTTTTTCGTCATTCAATACTAATTGTGTAATCTTTGAGGTGCTATGAATTTCTCGAAACAAAGCAACTTTGTTTATTCATTCATTGTTGACCGGTTTATTTTTCGACTCTCATAACGATGTGTCATTCAAAATTATTTCCCTTTAGTATATCAACACGTCAATGTTAAAGCTCTATAAAAGTAATTTAAATCGCATAAATAACCACTGCAATATAAAAGCGTTTATCGTAAACAGTTTTAAAGCAATTAGACAAAAAGCCTGGCAAATGGCCTCACTAAAAGCAAAAAAACCACCATTAACTTGGTAATTTAAGCACAAAACTGATTCGAGTGTATTAATTTAATTTACCAGATTAATTTCAAATTATTATTTGTTTATCCGAAATGGAGCTATCCGGAACTTTGCTAATCTACCGTTTAATTTAAGCACACACCAACGTTAAAGAAAGCATTTTCTTCACATTAAAAAACACTTAACATTTTCATTGATTGCCTCACTATACTAAGCATTGCCTGAAATACCTGAATAACGCGACGATATTCTCGAAAGACAGTTGGAACAATTGTGTTGTTCATCGGGTCATATATTTTCGGCACCAGAGTGGTAGTAAGTAGTGGCACTGGTGGTATTTCGATAATGCACGACGCAATCGTGTTCTAGTGGCGGCCAGGGGTGGCGTAAGTGCACCTGGTCAGGTATGCTCATCCTTATAGTTTTGTAAGTGCTTCCTGGGGAACTCCAAATAACTACGCAATCTTAACGCTTATACGGATTCCCCGTCTTATGAATTATAGTTCCACAGAAGGTTGCAACATAATTCTAAAAGTCTAAAAGAGTGCTGTGGCGTGGTACGCAAGATTTAAAAAAAAATTACCTTTCGATGAGTTTTAAACTCTTCTAGACTATCCCTTATTATTTGCCTTTCTTAAATCATAGGTTTCCACTACGTTCGGAATTTGACTGTAACAAATACTATACCTACTTCCTCATAATTGCTGAGAGAGACTTCAGTTACTTTATCAGTTCAAAGCCCAGTTTAATTTACTTCTCATATTTTTGAAATTTTTTCTTCAAAGTATTTTTCACTTGCCGCCTTTGAATTGCACAGAAAACCGATCCGTTTAATAACAATATTAATCAATATTCAGAGGGCGTTCTTTTTGCTTAACTTTCTATCGTCTCATACTCTGTGCTGGGCGACACGTGCTACCACTATGGTTTTGTAATTTTAATTTACACTATTGGATTGCTAATTACGATTTCCACACAAATTTTGGCATTTTGGACAGAACATGACATTATCTTAATCTAACGTAATTTTATATTTATCGCTTTCTTCCCAATGCGGCAAAATGCAAACAACTAAACGAGATAGACAATAATTTACTTACTTGTTTTTTGACGGTCAATATGAATGACTTTAAACGTTCTCACATAATGTATTCGAAGTGTTTACCATTTTAGTGATCCTTTTAAAATTACGAAAGTTACTTTAACTACACATTCTTTAGAGTTAATTCGTTTGTTTTTTACACGTGAGTCTCGCTACTTACAACTCAAATATCTGACTCGATTTATTTTGTACCTGCGAGTTTTTTTGTATGGTAAATGATACTTTTGTAACGCAGTCTTATAACTGTTTTTGTTGGTTTACTGGCCTTAATAACAGAATAGAAATGGCTCAAAGATCTACCTGTTGATGGAAGGAATCTAACGTGTTTTTTCCGACTTGTTTCTACGATGTTTGATTGAAATGAAGATGAACATTTCTGACTGTCGATAAATACCCCAAAACTCAATATAGGATCAGTGCTGAGATCGGGATATCCTCAGGCCTACTCGAATGGGTAGGTAGGTCAACAGGTATATTAAAGGATGGATACTTGAACCCACCTGGACTCTGGACTCTGAACACGAATACATTAAAAAATACTTCAAAACAACTCTAAAAAACGCCTACTATCTGGAATCAGTTATCAGTTTACATCCATTTGTGTAAGGGACGTCGGAGTTCGAAAACCCTAAATCGACACATAACTACAGTCAATGGGTACTCACGGTTGTAAGACGTAGTGTGAATAAAAAAAAATACATAATGAGTTATGAACTAACAACTCGATAATTTGGCTCAGCGTGACACCACTATGTTCGTAAGATTATGTTGGCTCGAAAGACTGCGACGGGCTAACTATTTTGCATGACTGCCAGGTGGCAGAAAGACGAAAATTATGTCAAGTGGAACCCTTTTGGAAACGTGTTGGAGGTTGACGAAGAAAATGGTGGAAGCTTTGGAGAAGACTGGACAGAATGGGATAAGCCTGGAAGTAAATAATAATAATAATAATACTTGGATGACTTGTTTTTGTGCAAAAACACCTCAAGGGCGCTGTACAAACTTATAATACATGTCTACAGTGATCTATGTTATTACTTAACTATTTATGGAGAAAATATACAGTACAATACTTACCTGGTAGGTCACTTGAGATTAACACTTAATTAACATTTTCTAATTGTTTATTGGCAAAATTTAGATACAAGATTTAGGACTTGAAAATTTGAATATAACTGGACTTTCTCTTAGGAATGGTATATTTAATTTAAGGGTACGACAGCTTAAAAAGGTAAGTTTTTAGTTTAGACCTGAATTCTGTTTGACTTGTTATGGATCTTAATTCCGGAGGGAGTTTATTCCAAGCCTTCGGCCCAGATACTCCGAAAGCGCGATCACCAAACTTAGTATTTGGCTTGCGCGTAGGTTCTATCAGTCTGCCTACAGCTGATGATGTTGCTGATCTAAGAGTTGACTGCCTCAGACCAGTGTTCTCCGGGACGCATAGTTCAGAGATGTAGGGTGGGGCCATTTCATTGATGGATTTAAACACCATCCAGCACAGTTTGTACTGGATTCTTTCAGGGCACTTGAGCTAGTGAAGGTTACGAAGGTTTACGGTTCTGAAATGTGCGAATATTTTGAAACCCCGGTTATGAGCCGTGCTGCTGCATTAAACACTGATTGAAGTTTGTCAATTTGATATTTTGGAAGGCTGGCATAAATGCCGTTGCAGTAATCGAGACGTGAGACTACGTAAGAGTTGATAAGTAGTTTTGTTGCTTCTGTAGGAAGGTTTCTTCGGACAGACTTGAGTTGTCTTAGGTGAAAAAAACCGGTGCTTACAGTCCTATTTATTTGACTTTTAAACGAAAAGTCTGAATCTAAATTGACACCGAGAAGTTTGACTGTTGTTTTTGGGATGATATCGCTGCCGGAAATAGTAATAGGTGAATTGTCTATGAAATGTTGACGTTTGTTTGTGGCTGCCCACAGAAACTCAGTCTTAGATGGATTGAGCTTCAGCTTGTTTGAAGACATCCAACGAGTTATTGCTTCTAGACATTCAGCTATACGGATCTTGAGACTATTGATTTAATTTGGAGCGCAGTAAAAATAAACTTGCTGATCGTCAGCGTAGCAGTATAGCGTAAAGTATCTAAAATAACTGGGGACAGGAGACGGTAGAGAGCGCGAAGAGTTAAATGATCGTTCTGGAATATATGACCGTGATGTAGAAGAAGTTTGAATAAAATTGCTGCTGAGCCAAGGAAAACATTTTATCTGTGTGATCTAGATCTACACAAAGCCATCACTTCTATAGCACAGTGACTCGTAATCAGACTATTGATCTCCACTAATGGTAACATATGTGGTTTCTTATTGCACTGCATTATTATTTCTCAATTCTTTATTAAATATGATCTTCTTTGATAACTTTTCAGTCCAATTGTCTTTATTGAAGATCTCCCAATGTCTAGTCTACGTGACTGTAACTTCGTCAGCCAGTTCCTTCCAAGGAAAGTGGAACACTGATTCACACAGTCACACTTATGGAGACATAGAAGACATGATATCAAGCAGTGTTTATTGGCAACCATTGAGTATGTTGTCTTTGTCCTTACCAAGGTGAATTCCACGAAGAAGTTTATGTATTTGTCCTTCCATCCTTTTGTTTGAAAAATCTCGGGATAGAGTTAACTAAACCAATATGAGTTTATTGGCGACGGGCTTTCGCCATTTAAAGTTTTTCTTTCTTTTTACGCTTATACATTTATGTATAGTATTTCGATTGGGCATTATTATTATTGCATAATAAATATGCGCATATTCTGATAGTTCGATGGGCACTGGACAATTAGATATTGTGTGATAACTGTCGAGATTAGAACGGTGTTTAAAAAAAAAATTTGAATGGTGGACAATAAAGCGGATAATCCAATTCAAGTAATAAGAGTATTTATTCTTTACCGACAATTGTCGTTTTTTCCATAGGTGTGTTTAAATTTTTTCAAAACTTAACTAACTAACTAACCATTACGCCGTTTCTCCGCAGGGGTAAGCAAAGAGGACGGACTGCCAAACAACTCGGTCTTGGCACACATTCATTGCCTCATTCACATTCATACATCGTCTCATACATACTCTTCTGTTATTCTAACTCTTGACATGGCCCGACTCAAGAGTCTATCTATCTATCAAGTATTCACTTGGTCGTGCCATGTCTTCCTCGGGCGTCCCCGACTTCTGCTACCATTCACATTTGCATCGTATATTCTCATTACACTCCTTTCTTCTCTCATTCGCTCTACATGCCCAAGCCATCTAAACGAGTCCTGACATGGCCCGACTCAAGTATCTGATTCACTTAGACGTGCCATGTCTTCCTCGGGCTTCCCCGAATTCTTTTACCATTCACATTTGCATCGTATATTCTCCTTACACTCCTTTCTTCTCTCATTCGCTCTACATGCCCAAACCACCTAAACGAGTCCTGACATGGCCCGACTCAAGTATCTGATTCACTTAGACGTGCCATGTCTTCCTCGAGCTTCCCCGAATTCTTTTACCATTCACATTTGCATCGTATATTCTCCTTACACTCCTTTCTTCTCTCATTCGCTCTACGTGCCCAAACCATCTAAACGAGTCCTGACATGGCCCGACTCAAGTATCTGATTCACTTAGACGTGCCATGTCTTCCTCGGGCTTCCCCGAATTCTTTTACCATTTACATTTGCATCGTATATTCTCCTTACACTCCTTTCTTCTCTCATTCGCTCTACATGCCCAAACCATCTAAACGAGTCCTGACATGGCCCGACTCAAGTGTCTGATTCACTTAGACGTGCCATGTCTTCCTCGAGCTTCCCCGAATTCTTTTTCCATTCACATTTGCATCGTATATTCTCCTTACACTCCTTTCTTCTCTCATTCTCTCTACGTGCCCAAACCATCTAAACGAGTCCTGACATGGCCCGACTCAAGTATCTGATTCACTTAGACGTGCCATGTCTTCCTCGGGCGTCCCCGACTTCTGCTACAATTCACATTTGCATCGTATATTCTCCTTAAACTCCTTTCTTCTCTCATTCGCTCTACATGCCCAAACCATCTAAACGAGTCCTGACATGGCCCGACTCGAGTATCTGATTCACTAAGACGTGCAATGTCTTCCTCGGGCGTCCCCGACTTCTGCTACCATTCACATTTGCATCGTATATTCTTCTTACACTCCTTTCTTCTCTCATTCGCTCTACATGCCCAAACCATCTAAACGAGTCCTGACATGGCCCGACTCAAGTATCTGATTCACTTAGACGTGCCATGTCTTCCTCGGGCTTCCCCGAATTCTTTTACCATTCACATTTGCATCGTATATTCTCCTTACATTCCTTTCTTCTCTCATTCGCTCTACATGCTCAAACCATCTAAACGAGTCTTGACATGGCCCGACTCAAGTATCTGATTCACTTAGACGTGCCATGTCTTCCTCGGGCTTCCCCGAATTCTTTTACCATTCACATTTGCATCGTATATTCTCCTTACACTCCTTTCTTCTCTCATTCGCTCTATATGACCAAACCATCTAAACGAGTTCTGACATGGCCCGACTCAAGTATCTGATTCACTTAGACGTGCCATGTCTTCCTCGGGCTTCCCCGAATTCTTTTACCATTCACATTTGCATCGTATATTCTCCTTACATTCCTTTCTTCTCTCATTCGCTCTACATGCCCAAACCATCTAAACGAGTCTTGACATGGCCCGACTCAAGTATCTGATTTACTTAGACGTGCCATGTCTTCCTCGGGCTTCCCCGAATTCTTTTACCATTCACATTTGCATCGTATATTCTCCTTACACTCCTTTCTTCTCTCATTCGCTCTATATGCCCAAACCATCTAAACGAGTCCTGACATGGCCCGACTCAAGTATCTGATTCACTTAGACGTGCCATGTCTTCCTCGGGCTTCCCCGAATTCTTTTACCATTCACATTTGCATCGTATATTCTCCCTACACTCCTTTCTTCTCTCATTCGCTCTACATGCCCAAACCATCTAAACGAGTCCTGACATGGCCCGACTCAAGTATCTGATTCACTTAGACGTGCCATGTCTTCCTCGGGCTTCCCCGAATTCTTTTACCATTCACATTTGCATCGTATATTCTCCTTACACTCCTTTCTTCGCTCATTTGCTCTACGTGCCCAAACCATCTAAGCGTCCCTTTCTTGATCTTACTCATTACGCTTACATCAGCCTTGCACTTTTTGCGGATCTCCACATTTGTCACACGATCATACATGGTTTTAACACACACGCCTCAGGGATCTCATTTCTACAGCATTCAGTCTACTTTCACCTTTCTCTGCTATTTCCATGCCTCACTTCCGTACATCAGGGTAGGTACCAGCACTCAATTGTGGACTGCTTCGCTTCTTTGAACATTTTTTTTAGCTAGCATCAACTGCTTTTAGTTCTCCATTAATGTTACCTGCATTTACCCTTATTACAATATCTCTGTCAGCCTTCCCATCTCTCATAAACATATTTTATTTTTATTTTCTAGATTCTTATATTCCATGAAGTGGTGAATCATTTTAATTTACTGAATTTAAAGTTAATGCTATATACTCCCTAAATACACAAACTCATCCTCCTATATTGCACACTGTTTTCGTACTCTCTCTTTCAAACACCATTACTTTAGACTTTGTTCATCCTAGATACGAGAGACAAAAATACAGATATAAAAATAATTGTCACAAAAATAATTAAAGTTCAGAATTAACAAAAAAATGTTCTTCGTTTCGGCTACCTACATTTGTTACTTAGTTCAACATAACGCTTAATTATTTTGCATAAATTCCTTAACCCCGCATAATGTCAAATTCACTGTTAACTGTGCCGGATACAATAAGTTGTCGCGATGTTTACAGTTAAGTGTTTAAGGAGAACGAGTCATCTTTCATTAGACAGTCAACGATAGTAAAAGTGATTTACTATTTGGAGTCAATTTTCACTCGTCCCTCAAACACATAATTGAAATGTAAGGTTATTTAGTAAATTATGAATCCTATTCATATTATATATATCTAAACTGTGACTGAAAATTCTAACGTCTTCAATTGTCTAAATATGTTCATATATTATATAATACATACTCGAATTTGCCAAACACAGTCAGCTTTTCACCGCCGTCAATAATACAATCAAAAGACTTTCTTAATGACAATGCACATTAATTAAATCTAAGTAAATTAAATCACGCGTCGAAACAATCGTTGATTTCAAAGAACATATATTCAGTATCTACTTATAACTGAAAAAGTACATTTGTGTTACACCGCACGGTACCTACTTCAATTTTACACATGTACCCGGTACCTACAGCACTGTTAGATAAACGTAAGTCTTTGTGGTGAAACTTTTTATCTTAACTAGAAATTAAAGAAGATGAACTCTTATTAAACTCTCATTTGCACTGAATATGATATGTAAAACATGATAGAACCATGAATGAACACTATAATATGAATTGATACCAAAAAGGTTTTGGTTAAGTCCTTCGGAGACCTTAAAAGGACTTGTTCCAGGTATCATCACTTGCACACTGCTTTAACTCACCGGCGCTAACGGTAGAACAGGTTACGGGTTCATTCTTGTTTCAGGTAAGGTAAGGTAGGGAGCGTGCTTCGGGGACGCTGTTTGCGGTGCCACTGGCGGACCGGCTGATGGCTGTTACTGCTTGCTGCTTGACCCACTTCTTGGGCCTTGACCGCCGCAAGAACAGTTTTCACTCCGCATGGTGTGCTCGGTGCTCTGGGCTCTACTGAAGAAAGAACTACATAATAATACTATTTTCGTGAATTTCAATTACATTTTTACAAGCATTATCCAATACACATTAGAAATGATTACAAATACTGTCGTTATGGAGTTCTGCAGGCAGCGATGAACGTGACGTCGTCAATGAGAAGAAGATTCTTTCAAGAATCACAATTTTTGTCCTTTTCTCTCCTCACAGACGTGAAATACACCAATGTCTGAAGCGATTCAATTCAGCAAGAATATGCCCATCTGCACTAGGATTTTTCTTACTTTTCAAGTTGTTTTATGGGCACCTCCTTCGGTCCTGTTGTCCTGCATCCTTAAGATTAATCAATTTATTTTGGAGCTCTTTTAGATAATCAACAAGAATAGCAAATTTCTCGAAACAATGGCGCAGCAGTCTGAAGATCATCTATGTCGTCTTCGGAAATTTTGTGTCAAGATTATCTACTTTTATCTGTTTTTAGACAATTGTGTGTTTTCAGTAATAAAACCTGACATAATGTCGAAAAATAAATGTATCAAATAATCTACGTATATAAAAAAGGACTCAGTTTCCAGGAACCTGTGGTGGAAGTTATGTGGATAAGGAGTAAGGGCAAGATACGAATTTAACCTGGGAAGTTTATAGTTCTAGAAGCTTAGTGAGTGAAACCTTTTTTTCTAGCCGTTTTGCAATTAATTTTCTCGGTTTTTTTTTAATACCACTTTTCTCGCTCTGCGGTTTTATGATCCCAACCTCTCCTTTACTTCCCCCACCCCTTTCTCTAACGGTGATGAAGATCGCTCCTCCTGCTTCGCACTCTCAGCTGATAAAACTAGCCCATACAACTAGATGCATTTGGAGGACTTCTTGGTAATTGTCTTCTCGTTCGACACTTTCAATTATTACTATTGAGACGGACGTGTTAAAGCACGTATCATTAATGGATTCACCCATAGACACAATATTCATATGTCTATGGATTCACCACTTTTTAATACCTACACTAATACATACTTGTTTTTTTACCGCCAATTTGGTCTGCCATATTATTTAGATTTCTCATTTGTTCTGTTATAATGTATTTTTATAGAATATTATTCTGAATACCTGTGAAATGAATGTTCGAGTCTCATTTTTGTTTACGCCATTCGGCTTTGCCTTTATTTTATTTTCACTTTTGATTCTCTTTACTCTCGTTTTATAATGACGTCTGAATTCTTTGCAACGTTCCTCTTTGTTAAAAAAATATTCTCGATGACTTTAGAATTTACTCATAAATGAATCGATTTAATACTAATCTACCTTGAAAGAAATCGACTTCCGAGAAATTTGCACGATTCGTGGCTCTCAAATAGCTCATTATCCGACTTTTTAACACAAGAAAACAGCGTGACAATAACAAACAACAATAACTGCTATACACTAACGTCTCAGGCCCCAAAAAATCGAGCTCTTCATTTACACTCATTCGCACTCGTTTCTTGAGATATTTTCGATGGAGCAATTATTATACTATTTTATTATCTACGGCTTTCTTTATTTTATTTGATTTTTGCACAATTATGAGAACTGCAGATCGCTATCCAGTCACTGCTTGAAGTTATCGTTATCGTCTGCTTATGGCAGTCCATATATTCCCAGCCTAAAAGAGATAATTGAATATTAAACTAAAAAGCTTACCGGCTACGACGGAAGTTTTAAATATGTTTTTCGGACCGTTTACGGAGGCAACTAGAGCTGAAAATGACTTAATATTATGGAACCCGAATAACTGCACCGTTATCGAGTTTCAAGTTATCAAATTATGATTATTTTTCCCTTCTGCTTGTTTGGTGTGCATTACAATATTTGTAGTGTTATTATTATTATTTTACCATAGTGAATTGTCTCTCTTATACCACGGACCATAGTCTACCTCAACAATGCAGGCGGAGTAGAATCCACCGTAAAATTATAAGGTTCAACTAAACCAACCTGCAATGGTCCGATAAATAATGCGGCAAACCTACTGACACACTGTAAAACGAATCGAATCGTTCTCTAATGGCAGACTCGATTCCGTGAATATAAATGACTTCATCAGATGCGTATGTTTTGCCGGTCTAAACTAGACCAGTTTTTATTTCACCGGCTTTTTTGTTTGTATTTTTTTTACATTAATGTAATTTCGGAATTTTCTTTGTGTTACCGGCTGACTTTACATTTTTCAATTGCGTTTATTTTTTTTATTCCATCTCCACATAGGAGACACGAACATTGCCTCGAGGTCAACGTCATACTTTGAGATTTGAAGAGACCCATGTTCTAGGGTGGAGGAAACACAAAAGCCGACACGTCCACAGCTAATCTGTAAAAATAACCCGCTCTCGTACTGTATACAAAACTTTGAAAGCGAAGAGATCAATGGCCATAGATTTTCAGAGCGACTTCCATAAAAATAATGATGAAACATAATATACAGTATGCTCACCTAACGTTTATATTCCAAAGAATGCAATCCTTCCGTGAAGGAATGGGAATTTAGATTATTAGTATTGTTTAGAATATATGCTTTTAAACAGTCAAAGGTATCTTTTTATGTATCTGGGGCCTCTAGTCAACAGTAGGCTGTACACTGGAGGTTATCCATCGCTCAACCACCCTGTTTTTTATTGAGGTTTTGAACCTCGTTGCGTTGTTTATACCAACACTTCGTATACGTACACTTATACGTACACTTCGTCAAATGTAGATGCGACATCAAGCCTGATAATGAACCGCATTTTATACTTGTAGACCCAGATTTCAAACTTCCCACCACCATAATTTTTTTGAAAATCAAATCAATTAATCATACAAACATACGCCAGTAGCTCGTGTCTGTCGGTAGTCTAACGGTGGTCTTTGTATAGGTGACTATAGACATGACATGTTATTGGGTGGGTAACGGAAGCGATGAACCGGTTCAATAATTGGACAAGAAGTATCTATGTATCGTCGTTGATTGAACGGCAATCAGCCGCTGCAAATACAAACCATCAATTGCGAATTGGACCAATAAAAATGTATCGCTCTCTTGTTTCAGAAATTTGGACTCAATGACTTTCCTAACCCGTGTTTTGTATTCGGTTACCATTTTTTTTAAATGTTTACATTTCCTTAGCCAATTTAGCGATTTTTGATTTTAATTTTGATGAAAGGGGATTTACAGAACCAATTTTTTTTTCATAATCGTTAATCCAAAGGAACTTCCAAAATACACGCATGAACCTAGTATGGTAGTTTGTAATTTAATTGTAATTTATAATTTATTAATGAATAATAAACTAATAATATTGTTGGAAATCAAATCAATTATTCATACAAACATACGCCAGTAGCTCGTGTCTGTCGGTAGTCTAACGGTGTTTCAAAGCAAACCACTGAAACTTTGTTTGTCGTTAATCATTAGTCATTGATTATTTATGGAACAGGAGACATTAAGATCTCTTTTCTTTACTTTACAATGCCCCGGGGAAGGTTCCGAAAGTTTCGCGTAAGGTTCTTGGTCGAGACTACGTGCGATGATTAACGTGCCAATAATATTAACTTTTTATGTAAACAATTAGTACCTACATATTTGTTCAGATCATTCTCAAGTCAATAGGCAGTTTGAGTTGTTTTTTCGATGCTTCTCTTCTCTGGTGGCTTAAACATAAATACTTTAGGTTTTATTACGTTTCCTTGTTATTCTGGTGTCACTTTTTGTCGATCTAAATTGTGTGCATGCATCAGTTCATTTGTATTTTACATAAATCATTTCGTGCTCGGCGACGTCTAATTTACTTTCTACCCACATCACTTCTTGTTTGCATGCTACTGCATCTACAATCTGTCGTCTCGTCTGGTCTACGTGCAGATTTGTGGTGAAAACTTGCGGGAAGTTTCTACGACTTGTAACGATTGTCTTATTGGACCTGTCGTTATCATTACCATTTCAATTTTACTATTTCCTACACTCACTTAAAGGAAACTACTTGGCATTTATCGCGATTTATTTTTGTGGTATTTTTTGGCCAACGTTTCGGATAGCGTTACAGTGTCCGGGCAGATGCGATTGTAATGGACGTGATTGAAACTGTAACGCTGTCCGAAACGTTGACTAAGCAACGAGGAAGCGCCACATGGCATAAAACCCCAAAAATAAATCACGATAAATACCAATTAGTTTCCTTTAAGTGAGTGTAGGAAATAGTAAATAAAATAATTCTTGTTGCCATAATCTCAAATCATATCTAATTGTTTTACCGGAGTATATGCTTTTAGACTGTTCAATTTTAATTTTGGATATTTTTCCTTTTTGATATCACAAATCACAAGTAATAATTTAGTAAGTAGGTACTTCTTCTTCTTCTTTATTAGTCTGTGGCGTCACGTTTTACTCAAAGACCTTCCTCAAATTTACCCATCACTTTTAGACAAAGACCTCCCTAAAACTTACCCGTGACTTTGAACCCTTCAGAGGGTTTTAAAGAGATATGTAAAGAAAATTTCTCAAATTGCTGATTTTTAGACCATTAGTGTCACCAATATTATTATTGTTTTTGTAATAATGTATCTGTTTGGTTTCCAGGTGGTTGCTGTGGCTCAACCAAGAAGGAGACAATCGTAGGAGGATGGGCTTGGGCGTGGTGGCTCGTCACAGACGTACAGAGGCTGTCACTAGAGGTATCAATCTTCAACTAGCTTTTCATTGTGTTCTTCTTATATGAATAACTCCAGTTTGTTAATTTGAATTGACTCTATGAAATTTGTTAACACTTGTTAAAAAGGGCTGAAAAATGTCATGATTACGAAAGCGCGAAGGATATGGAACGTGTCGCCGCAAAACAAGGCTGCGTAATGTCGCCGTGGTTATTCAATCTATACATGGATAATTGTATGCAAGAATTGAAAGAGGTGGGATTGGGCGCGAATTTGAATAATTTGAAAGTATGTTGCCTGTTGTATGCTGATGATGCGGTGCTGATTGCTAATAGTATAGATGATCTACAGTCTCTCGTGTCTAGGATGAACGAAGTATGCATGAAGAATGAGTTAATGATGAATGTAAGTAAGTCTAAAGTAATGGTGTTTGAAAGAGAGAGTACGAAAACAGTGTGCAATATAATTGTGAATGGGGAATACTTGGAGCAGGTGGATGAGTTTGTGTATTTAGGAAGTATGTTTACGAGAGATGGGAAGGCTGACAGAGATATCGAAAGAAGGGTAAATGCAGGTAATTCCGTTAATGGAGGACTAAACGCCGTAGGCGCTAACAAAAAATTGTCCAAAAAAGCGAAGTTAGCAGTCCACAACGGAGTGCTGGTACCTACCTTGATGTATGGAAGTGAGGCATGGAACTGGCAAAGAAAGGATGAAAGTAGATTAAATGCTGTTGAAATGAGATCCCTGAGGCGTATGTGTGGTAAAACCATGTTTGATCGTGTGAGGAATGTGGAGATCCGCAAAGAGTGCAAGGCTGATGTAAGCGTAATGAGTAAGATTAAGAAAGGGACGCTTAGATGGTTTGGGCATGTAGAGCGAATGAGCGAAGATAGGAGTGTAAGGAGGATATATGATGCAAATGTGAATGGTAGCAGAAGTCGGGGACGCCCGAGGAAGACATGGCACGATCAAGTGAATCAGATACTCGAGTCGGGCCATGTATGAATGTGAATGAGGCAAGGAGTGTGTGCCAAGACCGAGTTGTTTGGCGGTCCGTCCTCTCTGCCTACCCCTGCGGGGAAACGGCGTGATGGTTAGTTAGTTAGTTAGTTAGTCGCCGCATCAGATGTTTATGGTGGAGACTACGCCAATATATGAGGAGGATGCTATTGGAACTTAATAGTATTAGGCATAACTTTGGTATGAATTACTGTTCACTGACTACATAATTTAAAAGGAGCATCATGTTAATCTTTACAATGCGCATACATATCGCTTCTCTTCTGTAGATCACCACTTATTACATAACTCACACTATAAACTCACTCGCACATTCACACACGCACTTATTCAGTACACACACCCCTCGCCGGTAATTAATGTACCCACTACAAATAAGATATTACAACGAAGATCACAGATCACCCGTTATGAAATAATATTTAATATGTGTAAATTGTTTCGTCACTATAACTGATTGTTACTATGACGAAACAGTTGCACTGTTTTGTTTCTGTAATATAAATAAAATAAAATAAATGTATCAGTGTAGGTAGATACTACTTTAAAATAATAAATAAACAAATTGTTGATGCCATGGTTGATTTGGATGGATTCATCCCTGTTGTTTATTTTCGTCTCATTATCTGCATCTTGCTCATTTTTTGAAATGACCACCACCTTACCACCTTACAAGAAATTATTTTATTTGAGTATAATATGGAAAAGTGTCCTGTGTGTTTTTTTTGGAGTCAAATGAAGTTCTATAATATACCTATGTGTCCATTTGGTGATCTTTAACCACACCTGTCAGGAAGTGAATACGGATCAGAGAGTTCCCTTGTTACTGATTCCTAAAAATGTGTCATTTTATTCCTTTTGTGTCTTCCAGGTGATGACTCTGAACCCCATGTGCGAGAGCGTGGAGACGGCCCAGGGTGTACCGCTCACGGTGACTGGAGTGGCCCAGTGCAAGATCATGAAGGCCGACGAGCTGCTTGGTACCGCTTCCGAGCAGTTCCTCGGCAAGACCGTCAAGGAGATTAAGATGACCGTCCTGCAGACCCTCGAGGGACACCTGAGAGCGATTCTGGGTGAGTCCTGTTTTACTTATTCATACTTGGGTTGACGATATTAACCAAAGTTCAACTCCACACAAGAGATCTTGAGGGTTCTAGGTCTCATTTGAAAATGCTGTGGAGAGTATTTTTAGCATTTCAGGCCTCTTGCGTATTTTGTCAGAAGGTATTTCCGTCTTGAAATAAAATCTAAATAAACAGAAAATATCGAGAGAAGTTTCGCGCCATTTTGCTGTTACTTTGTTCCTTTCCCATAAGTTGAGGTTCAGTTAGGCAGTTCGGCCCCTGTATGTATAATGTATACGTAGCATTAGATGTTTTTCGTGTTCTGTGGCGTAAATTAAAGCGACATCTACCGCATATTCTTCTGTAGTTCTGCTTCTCAGCCTAGCTTTGCAGTAGTTACCTAACGTATGCATGTGCTCGTCTGTGTTTTGGTTTCAGACGCCAGATGGCGCTAGTAACAAAATTAAATTGTTCGATCCTAGACTGGTGAGGTAGGTCAGGATTCGGATTTTCATTATTCGTGCTACCATTTTTGTCAATTTAGCTTTCACGCTTTTGATATTACGTCAGCATCGTTTTTTTCGAATGTACCAAGGTACTTGGCATCAACCAACAATCATAATGATATACAAATACCTAGTGTTTCTTTATTCATCAAATTTAAATGATTACAATTTTTTGTGTTCTTAACAATCACCATACTAGGCTCATGCCCGTATTATGGTAGTCATAATGCTTTAAATTACAATGTTAAGATGTACAGAAATAGCATGTTGAAAAACAAAAATTAATAAAATAATTACAAAATAAAATATACAAAATTACTTACAATATTAAGATGAGAAAGATAGCAAGTTGTAAAATAAAATATAATAGGTGTAACAAAACATAAGAAATAAAGAGAGAGAAAAAGAGAGATGAAAAAAAACATATTTAAAGAAAAATAAGTATAGATACATATTTAGATATATATAATACAGAATTGAATATAAACTAAGAGATACAAATATTTTAAAGAAAGATATATTATTATTCACCAATTTTACTATAGATTCTTGTTTGAATTATTATTTTAAATATTAGAGTGAACAATTATTTCCACAATATTTTGTCAACAAATTCTAGAGCGACTCTTTAAGTACAAGACACATATCAGTGGTGTCAAACACTTTTTTGTAATTAATATGAATAGTTTTTAATCTTTCTGATATTTTTTTGAGTTTTTCTTTATTCATTATACAAGTTTTTTTTCACAAAATAGAATTAGAATCGTATAAAAGAGCAGTCAATTTAATTTAATGACCCGAGACATTTTTTTGAAATAGTTCCTTCCCTTTATCAATAGCCAATTCTGAATACTTTTTATAAAAAGATTATCAGTTTCCGATTTTCTGGTATCTATATTGAGTGAATTGAATATCTTGGGAGCAATATAAGAGAATTGTCGCTGGGTGAATGCTGTTTTTGCTGGAGGAATTGTACATTTTAGGTGTGACCAGCAACGAGTGTGAATATTTTGTTGTTTTTTTTCCATATATATGAATAGTTCCATATTAAGAATTATTTACATGTCACTCGCGGAATCAACTTTAAGATATGGAATAACCACTTGGGGACATTCTAGCAAAACAAATTTAAATTACGCACAATCAATACAAAATTCTATCGTTAAATTACTAGTTAAAAAAAATATTTTTTCGCAGAGACGAAACATTTCACTTTTGTATCAAAATTTAACAGTTTTGCCGGTGCAGGCCTTATTGTGGTATAAAATATTGATTCAGCACATATCTGACTCTGAGTATAAGAGGAAAGTTGAACATGGGCACAATACTAGGTTCACAAAGAATGAAGGCATGCTTGTACCTAAACATAATAATAAATACGGACAGAGAACCCTTGAGTATAATGTGCCTAAAATATATAATATGCTACCCGGTAATATTAAGAAATGCGAATTTCCAAATAGAGTCAGATATTTGCTGAAAACATGGCTACTAGGTAGAAATAATTTGTATTAGGCGATTTAATGTGTAAGTTTATTGTTATTGTATAAATTAAGGTCTAAGTTGTATTCTGTAAAAAGTTGTAATAAAAATCCTGTTTGACAAACTACTTAACTGTAGTTTAACGGGATATATATGAAATAAATAATAATAGTCTTAATGTATAATTTACGAATATCTAGGAATTTAAATTTTTTGAAAAGTCGCTCTGACGGGTGTGACAGGTGACATTTGAATATTATCCCTAGCAATAGTTTTTTGTGTTAAAATCATGGGACGGATAATTGATGATGCACAACCTCCCCATCCCACAACCCCACATTTAGCAATTGCTTGAAAGAGTGCAAAGTAGACACATTTTAATGTTTTTAGGTTAAGGATAAAGGATAAAAAATGTAGCATAATCTCCGAAGTCTTTTTGTTGTACTCGTATAATTGATATATGCCTCTCAGCGCAGTTGAAGTTGAAGTCACATATAAGGTGCACTTATATGTGACTACGCATAAAGGTATGAAGCAAATACACCAAAAATATTTAAATGTGTTTTTCATAGAAAAATATGAATTATTTTATTTATTTCTCTCTTTTATCCTAATTCCGCACAATAGTCCCAAATGACCAGAGCCTGTGGGACTATGGCATCCCCAATCGGAATATGTTGTGAGGCTGAAGGAAATGGACAGGAAAGCAGAGAGGACAAGGAAGATTACAAACATGTAAGTTATTGTCTAGATCTGGGCACTAAACACGGCTAAAGCCATTTTACGTGCCCAAAATTTTTATTCTGAATGGTCTCCTTCAGGATTTTTCACTAAAAAGGCGCTTTACAATTTATCAACTTGATAAACAATCGATACAGATGGTTGGCAGGCATATAGCTTACACATGAATTTGCAATCTGTATATTTTATATATTTTTCTTCTCAGATAAATTGCTCATTTACGATGAAATGTGTATTTGTAAATATCTTTGAATTACCCGAAAAACTTCAATATTCGTATTGGCTATTTACGTGCAGTGTGCACCTCGTGCACCGGTCATTGACTCCGACCAAATCAATACATAAAAGTCCTTCGTCTGCCATACGAATAGTGTTGTTTTACTGACAGCAACCGGTTCAAGTACTCGTACCTGTCGCCTGTCGCCTGTCAGTCCTATCACGAATCACTACAGTGCAGTGGTAGGCAGTAAGCTACTGCTGAGAAATCTATTATTCAAATATCGAACTGTCTGCTCCACTACACACGCTACACCTCATATCCGGTCAGTCACTTGTACCTACTTCCGGATTATAAATTACCTTTGAGCTATTATTAGTTCTGGAGACATTCACTATTATTTTATAAGCAAATACGAGTATGTTTTGATCAGTTGTTTTTTTACGATAATATCAGATTAGATATTACCGACACTAATAGAAATTGTATGTAACTATCAACTTGTTTTACTATCAGGCGTCGCTCAAGTATTTGACACAATTTTAGTTTATATTTTTTTATTTGAAATTCCCAACTGCTCCCAACCGTCTGGAGCCAGTCAGACTATGGCATCCCCGATTGAGCTATGTTGTGAGGCTGAAGGTAGTGGGGAGGGGAGGAGATGAGGCGGAGGAAGGTGGGAAAGTATCTGGCTCTTCAGATCAGGTCACCAAACACGGCCAAAGCCATTTCAAGTAACGTTTCAATTATGAATGGTGTTCTTATACCAGGGCGGTACTGAAAGTTTCTTCCACTCTGGAACGTGCCGCAAATATACTTTATGTTATTTTAAATGAGTAATTTGTGAAATAACAAACATCAATTTTTGAAGTGAAACTTCTTTACGCGCGTTATGCAATTTCGAGGACCGGAGTAAAACCAACTCATGACCGTCATCAAAAACCGTGATCATTTCGCTATAGGAGTCTAGCCAATATTATATACCTACTTTCGGTCGCTCTCCAAACTCAGCTTCGCGGTCTAGAGGCAAAGCGCCCGATTGTCGTCGTGAAGAACCGAGGTTCGATCCCCGCTTTAACTAATTTTTTTAATAATAATATTTTTTAAAGTGATAAAATGCTCTCGTGCTGCGACTTTTAGATATTTTGACTATATGATATTTTGGTCCAATACGTAATAACCGCGGTCTAGAGGCAGAGCGTTCGACACTCGTTATGCAGGACCCGGGTTCGAATCCCATATTTTTATAACTTTTAATTTTTGTTTATGAACGATTTGTAATAATGTAGTAAAAAATTAGATAAATTTGTTAATTTAAATTTAATTTACTTTTCGGTACCTATATGATATTTTGGTCGAAATATAGCTTACAAATCGTGCCGGTAGAGTCGCTCGGTATTTTGATTAATTATTTTTATTTTGAATCATTAAAATTACTAATCAACGCCGATAACGCCGCGTTGCGCGAAATATCTCTCCTCGCGGTTTAGAGGCAGAGCGTTCGACACTCGTTATGCAGGACCCGGGTTCGAATCCCATATTTGTATAACTTTTAATTTTTTTATCAACGATTTGTTTTTTTTACTTATAAATATGTCAATAGACAGAAAAAAAGAGAGAATGAAATGAAAAGAGAGAGAGAAGAATACTAAAAGTTTCACTTCCGTCGTGCGTAGGCTTGCCACACACTGCATTTTTTTTGTTATTTGTTTTTGTGGTGTTATGCCTTGTTGCGCTAACTCCTTCTTTAGCCAACGTTTCGGACAGCATTGCCGTGTCCATCATCAGGGTAGATGTGTTATATACAGATAACACATCTGCCCTGATGATCGACACTACAATGCTGTCCGAAACGTTGGCTAAAGAAGGAGTTAGCGCAACACGGCGTAACACCCCAAAAGCAAATAACAAAAATACTTTTGGCCGTGAAAATCTTAAATCATATCAAATTAATTAATTAATTTACTTGCGCACGCCGGGATTCGAACCCGCGACCTCGGAGGCCGTAATTTATTTATTTACTTATAATTTTTTTATAATGTGGAACATACATTTTGGATTTTTTTTTACTAAATTATATTTCATAATTGCAAGTAGAAATTTGTTCTGGCGATTTATAAATTCCGGACCGAAAGATCTTAGCGAAATTTCGTGACGCCAGAACTCACTGTTCGTTTTGATTACTTGGCCTATTCACGAAAAATGTTTCAGCTTTCAAGTAGTGGGAATACGAGAAAAAGCCTAATATCGGAGTTTTTCTTATAATTATTAGTTCTCCTTAGAAGGTACGTCCTTTTAAGTTACATGTTTGTTTTTCATTTTCTTTTCCGCATTCTACAAAATGTGGATATCTTATTCCTGTAATTTAAAACCAATTTTATATTAATGCAATTATCTCCTTCAAAGTCATCACAAAACAATTCAAACCAAGGTATTCTAAGTAATTAAAACAAACTCAATAACAGTTTCGATAACACACAATATTAACAACTTAAGGAGGTAGTAATAAAGCGCCTTCAATCCTTCGACTTTTCTGATAAGTATCCTTAAAAGTCACTTCATTTTTCAGAAAGCTTTTATGCTTATCTTCTCCTTCAGTAGATTTTTTTACAATAAAGCAATTATCTCCTTCAAATCAATCCAATCCAAGGTATTCTATGTAAGTAATTAAAAGTTTACACATTGAAAGGTGGGTCAAATCTTAGTAATGAAAGAAATGGGAGAGGGCCCCAAAAATGAGACAATTCAAAGTAGGTACTCATAAACGGAACAGACCCTCGACGAGCCAGGCAAATACTCAATATGGGCAGTGCCTCAGTGAGAGAACTGGTAGGACTACTAACGGGACACTGCTACCTCAGGAGACAGTTGCAGCTATTGGGAGTGAAACGTCAATGGATGCAGGAAATAGGAAGAGGATTAAGACATTCCATTCATTCACCTATGGTGAATTGTGGAACATTTGTGGAACACATTGTGGAACCAGAATACTGAGTAAAAAATAAACAATCTCAATAGTAATTTCATCACTCAAAAGCTATAAAACGGCATCAATACATTGTATTTGCTCATAATTATCCATAGAAGTCAAGTCCTATTAATTTTCAGTTGCTTTTTACTATTCCGCATTTCACAAAAATATGATTCACAACGCTATTATAATTTCCCTATCAAACACATTACAAAAGAAACCAAGGTATTAAGGGCGGTTATTTTACAAAAATTTAACAATTCAGCTAATTCTCATGCTCTGTGAAAGTTCTATTCAAGTTCTGATATAATATCACTATGGGTCAGTCGTTTCACAGATCTGAAATAATAACAAAACTTGAACAGAAAATTCACAGAACTTGAAAATTATCTTTAAATTTGATGAACTGTTCATATTCTGTAAAACAACTGGACCTAAGTAATTATACCAAAATCGATAACAACACACAGCAAGGAACAACAACTCAAAGAGGTAGGTGATAATAAAAAGCCTTCAATACATTATGACAGAAATTTCTAGATAAATGATCGTGATAGGTAACTTACTGTGGTGGGATCGAACCTAACCTCGCCAGGGGCATTTGTTGTGTGAACCCGTGTCTCGTCTTGGGGGGACCTTGCCAGTCTCTAATTGTATGATATCAGTGCTTTGGTCCTACCGTCATTGTTCCATCTGTCACGCATACACTAATGAACAGGTCCACATTCAGTTCCTGATTGTCGAATACCATAAAATAAGGCGACTTTGAACACGATGGATAGCTTTGTAATTCTCGCTACCACTCAGAAATTACTAGATTATTTTTTTTTCAAGTAACGTGGATACGATGACGCTTCTAAAATGAGTGTAAAATTAGTTGTCTTCTAGTTATGTTCAAACATATTGATGGTTGAATTATGATACTGTTTCGTTCGATATTTTCAGAAAGAGAAAAATGTAAATACATTACACAAATTTCTCGACGATTATAATAGGTTCGTGTCATTTTTATTGTGAAGAATATCATTGTATATCGGTACCATGACTGAATATTCGAACTCGCATTATTTTAAAAAGCATTTGAACAGAGTTTTTTCATTTTCATTTTTCGACCTAATCGAAATCGACAACGAGTCTATTTGCAGAGTTTCAGCTCAATTGGATGTCGGAAAGTAGGTTAATTTCTGCTTCCAAGATTTGAATTGATTCATTCCGGAAAGTAAAAATTAAATTCAAATAGATATATTATTAAAAAACGGGATTGGCATATCGTTGTAATGTGAAAAATGGTATTTTAAATTGTTGACTGTCCTAAAACGGGAATCCTCCTAGTTGTCAAAACATTTCTTAAATAATGTATATAAATGTATAATCTTTTACTAAATAAAAAAATAATAATTTAAAATAACGTTTCAATTCTGAACGAGATTTATCATGAATTTTATTTTTATCAAGGAATATATTATTTAACATTTATGTTCTGACTTATAATAAACATTTACAAAGCGTTAACAAAAACATTCTAAACCAGTAGTCCACAATGGGGGTCCTGTATGTACCCTGATGGACTACTAAAAACTGGAGAGTTTGTTAAGGGCTGTTTATTAATTTGTCTTGTAAGGGGTCTTGTAATTTGTCCGGGGTGAGGTTCGTTCGGGTCTTGGCCGTGGACGGCGCTACCCACCAACTGTGTGGCGGGCACTGGATGAGGGAGATCTTTTGACCTCTCCAACAGGTATTTTTTCCGAAATTCGCCTTGCATAGTGAGAGTGAGAGTGATGAATTCATACGTCTGCACTCCTGGACACACTAACCCCCAGATTCCTACACCCACCTCTCATACCTTCCCAGAACTTCCTCCCGGGTTGTTTGGCGGTCCATGCTCTCTGCGGAGAAATGGCGGCGAGGTCATTATTTGGTTATTTTACAAGATTATATTGCATGTCTTTAATATAACAGGTTGGGTATGGGGGTATATGGCGCACCCCCACAACCATGCCGGTATGAAAACCTTATTATTATTACTTATTTTTTATTAAAAGTAGATGTTTTATGGTGTGAAGACTTATCAACTCCTGTTTATTTTTTGTGTTGGGGATGATAAAATTAAAAACATAACTGCCTTTATTCCGTCCACAACTCCCTCAACTCTGGAGGTTATGCTGCTCATCATTATTTGTAATTTTTTCTTTGTTCCCCAGTTTCCCCTTTTCTACTTTCTACTATAAAATTCTTTATAATCAGGATTAAATGGTTCATTCGAGATCAGAAACCGAAGAGATAAACATATTAATTAGAAGTGTGTTGTGGACGTTTCCTTGTCTCCGAAGTAAGCTCCATTTTCCTTATTTCTGGTGAAATAGATAAAACATTTTCAAATATCTAATTTCTGTCTTGAACAGACGGCCTACGTGGTTGAGTGGATACGATACTTTGAATACTACTGGCTACGAATCAACGGGTTCAAATCCCGGCGTGCGCAAGTAAATTTACTTGAAGAATTTGTGTTATTTAACAATTCATTCATTTAAAATAATATATAGTATACTTTCGGCACGTTTCAGAGTGGTATATGCTTTTTGGTGAAAGACTTGTTGGACATGTGGTACGTCAAAACTATTGAAAGTTTCAATCGAAGGCGTTCTTATGGGTACTTTGTGTAGGTCTTTATGATTCCTCTTTGAATTGTATTCAGTTTATGTAGCAGATCCTCATCCTATAATTCCATACTCGATTCGAGAATGACATAACACGTAGTAGACCTTTTTATATACTGCATTTGCTAGATTTTTAAAGAAATTTATAAGACTTGTGAGTTTTTTCCGTGATACATTTGATGTGTAGGTCCCATCTAAGATTTTCATCAATTACTACACTGAGATATTCGAGTGTCTCATTTGAGAATTCACTGTATGCTGTAAAAATATTGGCAGTCGTGCGGAAAATATTATCTTGTTTTGGCATTAGGTGGTGCCAATATTTATTTCGCATATCGATTTATCCTTAAAATATTTACTTTACACAAATACCGGGTTTGACGCAAATTCCGAGAAACTCTGGTGTTAATTGATTTTTCTCTTTTATTTGCCTCCAGTTGAGCATTTCGTTGAAGTACTCCTTTACATAATATACTATGGTATATTGCATGTATATATTATGTTTTTGCCTTTATTTGAACTCACGGCATAACATTATTTTTATTAAATTTACAAGTGGACCCCGGAATCCTTCGTTATTGCTAATGTCTTTCTCGGGCGTCACCGACTCATTCCGCCATTTACTACTGTATACTACAATATTATTTATTATATATTATTATACCTGATGTCTGAAGAAAGTTTGAAAAAGAATTTCGATACTGACCTTTCGTTAGACAATTTGTATGACACCGGGTATTTAAGTGTACACTTACCTTAAGGCGGTGCACCACATCATCTGCAATCAGGCCGCTAACAATAACACTCCGTACGTAGATGGCGATAAGGTGTAAATTCCCGCTTAACACCAGTCCCCTGGTTTTATTTTCGCAAGAAAAAAACATCGCCAGAAGTGTGTTTTATTTTATTTTGCGAAGTTCAAGCAGAAATATTTTAATGTATTACGATAATTTTCTAAAGAACTTAATTGTGGCCTTAAAGTGTCTAAAATATTTCTAAGCAAACAAATTTTCAAACCAAAATCACATGATTATGCATTACATCGTAGTGCTTCGCCTTTAAATGTCAGAGAAAATTTTGGTTCTGATTTATTAAATAAGTATTTTTTGGGCGCCAGGTCTGCTGCTGTTCATACAATTACTAGCATTTATATGTAAAAAAAATATTATGATTATTTTTTATTTTCTTCTATTATCAGTTTGTTTAGTTTCCCGGTACAAATTAAAGAAATTATATTTCTTATATGTAACTAGCTGACATTTCACTTGATCGTGCCATGTCCTTGACTTCTACCCTTCATTTCACGTCATACATTCTCCTTACGTCCTTTTCTTCATTCATCACATACGCCACTTTTTACCACACTAAGGACGGGTTGTTTCGGAGAATTTGAACAATTCATCAAATTTCAACGTTCATTTTCGGGTTCTGTGAAAGTCCTATTCAAGTTCTGTTATTATATCATTGTAGGCTAGTTGCTTGACAAAACTGAAATAAAAACAGAACTTGAAAAAATCTTTCACAGAACTTGAAAATGAACGTTGAAATTTGATGAATTGTTCAAATTCTCCGAAACAACCCGTCCTTAAGTATTTGATTCATTGGATTTGATTGGACTTGTTATACCATTCACTACTGTATACTCCATTGTTACTATTAAAAAACTACAGTATATCGACTCCGTATTCATTCCAGTGCAAATATATTGCATTAATACCAATCAAACCAATACATTCTAAACACTACTAACAGTAATAAGAACAAAATATTCAGAAATATCTGTCCGATAGTTTTGAGTCAACACGGACATTGCCTATTATTTATATGGAAGATGTAGTCATATATTATGTTTTTACAAAGTGTAAATAAATAATTTTAAATGTATATAGACACCTCAGATAACAGAATATAATAGTATTCTATTTATACCTATAGTATGAGAGTGTGAAATAGGGAGACCAATAAATATTGTTTTTTTTTTCAATAACCAATGCCATGTAATTTGCATCCAATGCAAGTGTTGCGAAATATTGTAAATGTGTTTTAATTTATTACTCTGTTGATTTAGTAATGAAGGTAGGACACAGTACTAACCTTCAGTTCAGTTGCCGAATAGTTTCTCGCTCGTAAAACTTCCAAATTATACTCTTACCTTAGCGAGTTCAACACTCCCTACAACATTACCCGTTGGGAGTTTTTTGACTTGTCATCCGCAGAATCGATAAATAGATAGAAGTATGCCGTGGGCGTGTCTATGTGCCGGAATTAAGTTCAAATTTCCTATGGAGTGAAATTGATCACACTTTTGCAAGTATCGAATTATCTCTCTAGCTGATAATCAACAATTATTCATTTGCCTTTCAGTCGAAAATTATTATTTGGCGATTTATGTTTTTTTGATATCGGTGGAGGTCAACTTCTATGTTGTGGGCGTATATATATGAATGTAAAATTTACTCTACTGCGAGTAAAATAGACATTTTTTTCTCGAACAGGTAATTAACTACACTTGTCTAACTGTGACCTAATTTTCTTTCAAATCATTATAGAGTTTATTTTCTCGAACATGTTAATAATTGCACTGGTCTATCTGTGACCTAATTTTCTTACAAGTCATTAATTAGTTATTTATTTCATTTTATCATCAAGATCATTCTCAAATGGAACGATAATGTTATATTTATTATTATGAGGTCAATGTCACCTTGGAGATGCTGTGTGAAGGGTATTTTAAAGGAAATGAAGTTCTGAGAAAGGGTCATTCGTCCAGGAGTGACGGACGTGTGATGAATCCACCCCTCCCTTTGCGGTGCAAGGCGATGGGTTGAGAGAGTCGGGCTTGCTATCCGCCCGCCTCTTATTAGGGGAGGACAAACCTCACTAAATGAAAAGGCATCTCTGCTTTCCGGAGCGGCGATACCCATAGTCGCCTCCCAAAACTGAATCCAACACTCGAGTGGCATCAAGGCTAGAGTCTCAATAACAGAGTATGTACGTTTGAGACGATTCATGAAAGTGAATGAAGCAAAGAGCATGTGTCAACATGAAGATTGTGCCAAGACAGAATTGTATGGCGGTCTATCCCTCCTGGGAAACGGCTTGATGGCACTTCTAGTGACTATGTGTTCGGTGGGTACAATGTATATGAACAATGCACGGTACTCTGTCTCTGTACTCGTTAGTCGGCTGGCATTGAGAAGTCGTGCGATCTTTAATGATTGATCGTTGGAGTGACTGGATGTGGATTAGAGGTTTTCTTATTCATCTTCGTGATGTTTGATTTGGAATGCTGCAGACCTTGCCGGAAGTTATGACGGGAAGGCGAGTCAACGAACTCGGGCATGATTAATCAACTGATAATGGTTAAACGGCCTTGCTAGCTTGCTTGCTTACGACTACATGCTTCGCCCCAGTTTGGTTGATAATGCAAATTGTTGTGGTAGTATTATTATTGTTGAGAATGAGATTGTTTAACTTTGTAAACCAGCATATTTTCATTATTTTTAAGAATGAAATTGTTTAATGTTGTAAACCAGCATATTTCCATTATTGTTGAGAATGAGATTGTTTACTATTGTAAACCAGCATATTTCCATTTTTGTTGAGAATGAGATTGTTTAATTTTGTAAACCAGCATATTTCCATTTTTGTTGAGAATGAGATTGTTTAATTTTGTAAACCAGCATATATCCATTATTTAAGACTGGTTTTGCTACCCGAGGTTGCCCGAGTTTATTTATATTTTTTCTCAATCGGTTTTGTTATTGAACAAACAATATACATATGACGACATCTCTTTGTTAATTCACAAAACAAAGAGATGTTTGAAACAGTTTTATTTATCTATATGTATATCTATTCTAAGATTAATATAATGGTATTCTATTTCATACGTACTTAAATTTTGATGTTATTACATTGAGAAAAACTGACTTTTAGTTTTCTTAGATTAGGGAGTTCACTGAACATTTCACAAAATGTTTATAACAAATAATATTGTTTTGTGTTTCCGATAAATTCTCGTAGGATAGCCAAGAACTGTACTATTAATACTAACACTTTTAACATATAATCTTGTTAAATTTTATTTTTCAACTTACAAATAAGTACTAGGGTATTATAGACTAAACGTATCCGCACACATAGAATATGAATGAATAGAATGTGCGTTGCATTGTTTTTATCGTATTATATCTGCTAAAGCATAATATAGACCTCTTGCCTCTGTTCTGAATTATTTACATTTTTTAACTTGTGTTTTATTGCTCAGAAAAATCACACTCGTGCAGTAATTAAAAACATGTCATTCAAAAAAATTTTTTAAAGATAGCTTAAAAATTTGGATCAAAAGTAATGATAGGGCCTTTACCGGTGCACTCATCCAAATTCGCAGTTATTGATGCAACCTAATTATTGTATGTATTTTCATATAATTAATTTTAGGTATATTATTAGGACTATAAACGAACTTGGTAAATGATGTATTGATATTGATGCTACCTAACTATTGAGTGTTCGTATTTTTATATAATTGATGTAGGTACCTTATAGTACTATAAATAAACTTGGTAGATAGCTGCCTCAACACAGGCTAAGCCTAGTGAGGCGGGCTATGATAAACCTTAATACATAACTACATTAACATTTCTATTATTTACATTAATTTTACCTACTGTTTATATATTACTTTCCGTTGATAAAATTATATACTTATCTAATTTATAAACCAATGTACACAAAACAGTCTTTCATGTATTTTTATAGTTATAGTTTGAAAATTTGTCACAATAAAGATATTATATTATTATTATTTGTTTTTAATGAGTTTTATTAATTCACAATGTACATTTGTTACGTATAAATTTTTATAAAATTAGCGACCGGTTTCGACACGTCCGTGTCATTAACTAGCTATTTTAAAACTAAATTTTTAAGTGCAGAAATATGGGGTTTTATTTAGTTTGGTTCTTTGGTGGGAGGGGATTTGAGGGAGGGGGAGGGGGTTGAGAGGGAAGTGGAGGGAGGAGTCAAAATAACGGGGAACATTGTCAATAGAGGTGATTTGCAAGGTGCTATTATTTTATTTACTATATTAATGCTTGAATTAATTTTTTTGTTGATTTCTAATGTTTCTAATGCGCACAAATTAAAATATTTATTAACGTTAGAATGTTTAAACTTAGTTTTATCCCGGTTGAAGCTATGGCCTGTCTCTATCAAATGATTAGCGAACTCGGAGAAATTATTATTTTTTAAACATAGTTCGTGTTCCCTAATTCTGGTTTTGAAATTTCTTGTAGTCATACCTACAAGAAATTTACTACAAGAGTAGAAGTAGTCATACTACAAGAAATTTCAAAACCAGAATTAGGGAACACGAACTATGTTTAAAAAATAATAATTTCTCCGAGTTCGCTAATCATTTGATAGAGACAGGCCATAGCTTCAACCGGGATAAAACTAAGTTTAAACATTCTAACGTTAATAAATATTTTAATTTGTGCGCATTAGAAACATTAGAAATCAACAAAAAAATTAATTCAAGCATTAATATAGTAAATAAAATAATAGCACCTTGCAAATCACCTCTATTGACAATGTTCCCCGTTATTTTGACTCCTCCCTCCACTTCCCTCTCAACCCCCTCCCCCTCCCTCAAATCCCCTCCCACCAAAGAACCAAACTAAATAAAACCCCATATTTCTGCACTTAAAAATTTAGCTTTAAAATAGCTAGTTAATGACACGGACGTGTCGAAACCGGTCGCTAATTTTATAAAAATTTATACGTAACAAATGTACATTGTGAATTAATAAAACTCATTAAAAACAAAAAATGTCTAGAAATTGTTACATAGTGAATGCCAAAGAAATACAAAAAATTATTATTATTAATTCAGAAGGGATGACCTAGAAAGACTAAACCTGAAAATCCCAGACAAAACATTGTGCATATTCCATGGCTGCTAAACTGACTGTATTTGCCGGCAGAAAACATTACAACCTCCTTATAATGCCGGCCATTTAAATGATAACCCTTTTATATTTACCAACAAAATACTAATTCTAGCCACTGTTCACTGCAGTGCAGCTCGAGACAATCTCGCTATCATAAATACATCATTTATTCACTAATTAAATCCGCTAACGTAGTTTTGTACATTTCCTCTTTTAATTAATTATTTGACCCTCGGCTGAACAACGAATGCACTAATTCATTTGTGCGACACCGTTACCTGATACCGCTCCTAGTGTAATATAGCTGCATTTGTGTTCTATTGTTTATTTATGTTGGAATATGAGTTCGGCCTATTTAGCTTGATAAGCCGAAGCCGGCACGTGCAATGTGCATGGGCCGCTTGACTGCACTCCGATGCACTTCAGTCATATTGCACATTCACTTTAGTGCATATTGCACATTGAAATAGGATTCGTGAGAATAGTCTTTTTGCGATATCATCAATTCCCAGAGTTGGAAGGAAGGTATTGTTGCGTCGCAGAATCCTTGGAATAATATCTAGCGATGCGACATAATAATAGTGAAATTGGCAAACTGTTGCCGTCAATTTTGGACGAATATCACTTATTGGCGTTTGTAGTGTAATCATTAAAAAATGTAATATTGTTAGTTTAGTTAAGGACTTCAGTAAATTATAAGAGTATATTTGAAACGATGTATGAATGTGAATGAAGCAAGAAGTGTGTGCTTATATAAAATTTTGATTCGGTTTCGCATATTAGCGTGTTTTCTATTTATACAAGGTGTCCGGAAACTCATAGCACAAGCGGGAAACTGGTGAATCTACATCATGTTTGGAGTCTATTTTGTGGTATATATTACTTATTTTGATTTAAACTTTCGTTTTCTAGTAAATCTAGTCCGAATTTGGAAGTTTTTTAGGAGAAATTTTTTCGGAATTTAAAATTTATTTCGAAGCATAGACCCGGCTTCAAAAGTTTGCGAACCCTTCAGTTACCGGAAAATAGAAAACAAGGCAAAGAGGATGGACCTCCATACAACTCGGTCTTTGCAAGCACTATTCAAGTATCTTATTCACTTGATCATGCCGTGTCTTTCTCGGGGAACTCTTTTCTATAGCATTCATCTACTTTCATGTTTCCTCTGCCAGTGCCATATATCAGAGCAGGTATCAACCCTCCATTATGAACTGCTAGTCTAATTATGACCGATATTTAAATCTTCCCTTTTAGCCGATATTTTCTTGGAAACACCTTTACATTTTTATTTATTTATGTTTAGTTATTAACAAGGTCAATTTATTTAGTTGATTTGGGTTTGGGTTAATTTATTGGATAACCAACACCTTTGCCATAGGTCACCCCAAATGGTTTGCTACGTTTGGCGATTTAGCAGTGGTGCCCGGGTTCATCGGATGAGGTATGTTCAGGATGTTCCTGCCTACCAGCTGCGTGGCGTCGGTTTGGGAGAGGCTTATTTGGGAAGACCCTTTGACATCTTCAACTGGTATCTCGACCCATCGCCTTTCGTCGCAGTGGGGGGATATATTCATATATCCGTCACTTCTGGACACACCGATCCCTAGATTCATACCCAACCCTCATACCTTTTACCTTCCCAGAATATCCACTCCTTCCTCTCCTTAAAAATACCCTATTTTCCTTATAGTCTCCTGTATGGGGTTAATGTAAAAAAATGTTGCGGGCTTTCTGTACGACCAGTAGCAGTAGCATCATCAGCAGTAAATCGACGCATTTTATCACTAGATCATGAAATAATATATTCTGTAAATGACTTGCGAAATACTAACCGGCTGGCTTATCTATGTAAATTAAGTTTGTGACTGTATCATTTATGGGCATGATTTTCTGAACATATGAATTTTATGTTTTCCTCTAGTCCTTTGTACGTCAATGATTGGCACTATATCATTCATATTGCATTCACGTATCGCCCACATTACTGGATTGTGTTATGATGTGTTGCTAACAGCAATATAACTTAAGTAGTTGCTTATTTGCTGTGGAATAGTACTGTATGTAATGAATGGTCGGTAGTTTTCCAGCTCTATAATACGAATCCGATGTTATTATTCAAACAGGTTTGTCCTTGGCATTGACATGTGTTCAGCTGATGCCTCCAGACTTGGCATTTACCAGTGCCAATGTTTGTTTAGCAATAACGTTTGTTGAATTTTTCATACCATTTTATGTGCTGAAAATACAAGCGTCCAGCTGTCTGGAGCTACTGATATTTTGGATAACTTTGTGAGACAGAAAGTTAAAGTGGTTTTTGCATGTGATACCACACACGAGTTCTGCCGGGAGTCAGTACATGGAGAAGAAATAATGATAAAAAATATTGCTAATTTATGAATCTAAAAAGTTAAAAGCGGGATTGTAGGCCTTTAACGGATGGATTGATAGGTTTCCTGATACAATTGTCACGATGTAGGAACATGTGTTTATAAAAATCATTTTTTTGCATTTTCTCAATATATACTATCAAGACAAATGCAGGTGCATGAACACGTGTTCCGATATTATTAAAAGTTTATCAGGAAACGGCCTGCAATCCCGTTTTTAACCGGATAACCAATAATTTGAAGAGATTCTTAATAAATTAGCAAAACCTACCCATTTTTCTCCGTGTAGAACTGTCACACTCCTATTTCTTGGAGAATGGAATTGAATGAGGGGGTAAGGAATGGACAGAGGTAGGTTGGAACGTATCTGGCTATTCAGATATAGCAAATACTACTTACATAAAGTACAACACCTTCGTCAAAATATTGGCAACATGCATAGACATATGAATATTAGTAGACCTGACCTAAGTGATTAAAAGCGTATTATTCCCCACTCCCCATACCGGTTCCATTGGAGCCGGCTGGGCTCGCGTATGGCTTCCCGTGAATCTTGAGAATGTGACGTCATCATTCTTGTTCGAACTAGCGTCGAGCTATGGTCGAGGCATTTTACGAAATAACACGGCAAAATGGTGGCTTAGCTATGAAAACTTGTAAAAATAGATGTGAAAAAGAGAATAAACCCAATTGTCAGGTAAGTTTTTAGATTCTCACGGCCAAAAGCATTTTTGTTGTTTGTTTTTGGGGTGTTATGCCGTGTTGCGCTAACTCCTTCTTTAGCCGACGTTTCGGACAGCGTTGCAGTGTCCATCATCAGGGCAGATCCGGTAGATCCGAAGATGTGTCACATCTTCGGATCTACCGGATCTGCCCTGATGATGGACACTGCAACGCTGTCCGAAACGTCGGCTAAAGAAGGAGTTAGCGCAACACGGCATAACACCCCAAAAACAAACAACAACAAAACCCAATTGTCGTTTTACATTCCATATGTAAGCATTATTTTAAGCGTAATTAGGTACATCGTATAATATGGATCAGTTTGTAGAAACATATACTATCACATCGAGATATATCTGTACGCATCGTTGGTTACTGGGAACTAAATTATGAACACTTTATAAAAGTGTCTTAACTAAATACGTAAACAAAATATTCGACTCTGAAAATAGAAGAAATTTTTTTTTTGCCGAATTTGGACTTCGCAAATTTGTTCATAACGTGGCGAGTAATTTGCGCTCCCATGTAAAAATGTCTATTCATTCAAAAGCAGATTTTACTTTTAAGAACTAAATGGTGATATTATAATGCGAGATGCCTATATACTGTCAGATTGATTTATTGACGAATCACAGTCAGCTTTACCCTCTTCGTTCTTCAACAGTTGATTTTACCCCTCACCTTTAATTTCTGGTCTATATATTCATATGGCTGTGGCAACATGCAACAACGCGGGCCGCTAGTTAACTGAATTTAAGTAGTAATTTGCACAAAAATTTTAGCTATCGAAGAAAGCAATCGCTTTGTGGCTTGACATAAACGAATTAACTAAGCATAACCCCGTTTCCCCGCAGGGGTAGGCAGAGAGGGCGGACCGCCAAACTACTCACATTCATACATCCTCTCATACATACTCTTCTATTATTCTGGGACAGTATAATTATTTTTTTTTGTGTTTATTCATAAAAATTTAAATTATTACAGTTTTTTGTTTTCTACAGCCACCATACTAGGCACATGTCCGAATGTCCGTATTATGGAAGCCATATTTCTTTAGATTACAATGTTAAGATGTTAGGATTTACAGAAATAAGAGAAAAAAATATATAAAAATAAGAAAAAAAACATATGAATATAATGTAATAAAAGAGCAGTTAATTTAATTTAATGACACGAGACATTCTTTGCAATAGTTCCTACCCTTTACCAATAGCCAATTCTGAATACTTTTTATATAAAGATGATCAGTTTCCGATTTTCTGGTATCTATATTGAGTGAATTGAATATCTTGTGAGCAATATAGAAAAATTGTCGCTGGTCAAATGCTGTTTTTGTTGGAGGAATTACACATTTTAAAAGTTACTGTATTTTTACCCACTTTTATATAATTGAAACATTATGTCTCGGTAAGTTTCTGCTGTACCCTATAACCTAAACTGACCTAACCACCTTCTTCAGGATATTATTACTATAAACTAACCTAAGTAACTACATTTATATTCTATACACTTTGTCTGGAAACTCATAGTACAAGCGGAAAACTGGCGAATCATCCTGTTTGGAGTCGATTTTGTGGTATAACTTTTTGTCATTTTTCTTTCGAGTAAATCAACTCCGAAGCTGGAATTTTAATATTTAATTTTGTTATTATAGTAATAAAAATAATTTTTTTCACATAATATCCCTTAGAAATAAAACCAACCGCTAGTGTAACGGTGACCGGATAAATCATCAATACGTTCATCACGTCTTTAAAAAGTTATATAAATTCGTGGAAAGTGATGAAACAAAAACTTGATTAACTGTTTTAAGTAGGTTAGGTTAGGTTAGGTTAAAAAAATCGTTTTTAATGACTTTATATCTCTTTTTAAAAGTGTGTTGAATAGTCACTGTGTTGAGTTAGCATGGAACCAGTGTAACATGTTGCCAACTTAAGGTAAGGAAAATGTAAGAAGTCGGACGTATTATTATCATTGTAGAGTATTTGGATTGCTTATGACGCGATAGCAAAGTTTATGCAATCGGCCAATTGGTTAGCGACAGCTGTACTGAGTGCGTCTAATTATTAATGTATAATATATGAAATAGAAGGCGACCTCCGTGGCAGTGAGATAAGTTCTTACACCCAGAGGTCACAGGTTCAAAGCCCAGCTCGGGCAAATAAAAGCACATGGCGCAGAGTAATTCTGACGTCAGTGGCATATGACATTTAAATTATTGGAAATGAATACATTTCCAATAATTTGCATTATAAATATTTGCACCTCGTTCTGTCGCCCCGAGGGGACCACCTTTAAGAATCGAAACTTTGCGTTGGTTGAAATGGCTTTAGCTTTGTTTAGATTTTTTAGTTACCAGATCTGATTAGCCAGGTACTTCTCATTCTTATGCTTCCACTGTTACTTCCTCTCACAAACTCAAAATACCGAATGCAGGATCAGTTTTGCTAGCTGACTGGCCTACATAGTCGAGTTGTAATTCTCTCCACGATGAATATGTCACGGGTTCAGAGTGATATATACTTTCAGTATCGCCCTGGTGAAGGCCAATTCAGAATGAATACTTTGCTCGAAATGGCTATAGCCGTATTTGGTGAGCAGATCTGAATAGCCAAGTACTTCCCTTCCTTCCTTCAGCCTCACAACATCCCCTACAATTGGGGATACCATAGTCTCACTGGCTCCAGATGGTTCGGAGCAGTAGGTAGGTGGAACTCCTGATATTTAACGATGAATATCGAGCTTTCCTAATAAGTATCTAACAGACATACATTACATTCACATCATGATCAATGATGAGCTCTTTTGACCAGGGCCAATATCAATGTCGGTATTCCGGGTTTCATATTTAGTGGCATCCTCATTTCATTTAGTCAATGGGTAATGGCGTAATACAATTACTAATAATATATATAGGTACATTTGAACTCAGTGCGTGACCTTCCATTCGACCCTTTTGTCCCTTACAGTTGGATTGGTTTAATATCTAATCCCTTCCGGCTTCCCTATGGCAGAACCAATCAAATGAATGCCAAATCATTTATTATTTTTTATTAAAGGTAAAATTACGTTTGTTCAAGACAAGGTTTTTATGCAAAGCACAAAGAATAACATATTATTATAAGCAATAATTATTTGTCTGAAATGTAAATTGAAAAAAATCTTCCGAGAAAAAATAAATGCCGCCAGCGGGAATTGAACCCGCACCTTCTGATTGCCGGTCAGGTGCACGGAACCACTTCTTCAATTCGTCGAGTCATAACTATGTAATATTCATAGTTAAGTTATATATATATTATTCAGCAGCCACTATTTCATCTTTTGCTCGGTACTAGATAAATTCAACAAGTTAAGTCACAATAAATAAATTCAATAAGTTTAGTCACAATAAATAAATTCAACAACTTAAGTCAAAATAAATAAATTCAACAAGCATGCTAGAGAAAATTCGACCGTAGGTCCGTCGATGACGCCGGGCCGCACTCCAAATATTGTTTTTACACGACTTCATCACTTATGTCGTTTATATTCCCACTTTATTTTAGAGATTTGCTAGGCCAAATTCAACCGTAGATCTGTCCAACACACCAGAGCCGCGTGTCGCATATTTCGGTGCTATATTTTATGGTATTGTCTCGTCTTAACATTTGTTAACAAGGATTAAACAGGTTTGCTGTCATTAAACATAATTTGGTCAGCAGCTTTGGATTAACAGCCTGACTTTATATCTAAATTAATTACGATATCAGCTTACTGGTATTAATTTATCGTTAAGCCTAATGAAAATCGGCAACAAAGTTTTATAGGGTTGATCAAACTTACCCAGTATTGATAAACCCATCAAAATAACCTGACTAAACTGTCAATATTTTGTCTGTGAAGCGTGTGTAACCTAACTCATACAAAACTTGTGAAGTTATTCCTGGAAACAGACTATTCTTCAAATCACAACGAGTGTACCTACATAGCCGTCAAAGTTAGCACGAATAGAGTAATGATGAATTCTCTGTGATTCCCACCACTGACAAAATAAATTACCACAAGTACCATTTTATAAATGAGATTTTTGCTATAAGACAAAACAGAACACTTTTTAAAAAGGGACAAAGTTACCCCTTAAGGGACAAAATAAAGATATTTTACTGTATCTAACATTTCATTATTTTCCTTCAAGAAACGTGAAAATAACGTGTGGATAGCTAATGTTTCATCACTATTCATCGTGTGTACATAAAGCCTACCTATAAATTAATCTTTACGAAGTAAATATATCGCAAACCAAAACATAGTGTTTGTAGAAAATTATAGCCAACCTTACGCAAATCTTGAGTGATAATAATATAATGATTCATATTGTATTGTCTAGTTCAGTTATTACGTTTTATGTACAACAGCATTGTGTTGATTGCATTGCCTTGCAATACGATCTGCTAATTAATTGACATAATGCGTAGGAAATCTCAGTTGCATATATTATAGTATTATTTACATTATTATATGCTTCGTCTTTATACTTACATAACTAATTAATGTAATTGTCACACTGCGCGAAATGATTGAGCCACTGTCAACATTTAAAGCGCCAATAAATATATTTTTTAAATATGTTTCTTTGGTTGTATGAAGTTTTTTCTATCATTTTCTACTTTTTATCAGAATCTATTATCTACTATTAATTCTTACTATTTGATGGTGTCGGACGATTTAATGTACACTTTTTGTATGTGTCCTTGCCTATTTTTTTGTTATTAAAAAAATAATTACTTGATAAAACACTGTTGAATGTGGTAAAAATATTTGTACCTACTTAAATTAATAAATAATTTTTTAGTGGGATCTATTTTTGAGGTCAATCATCCGATCGCTTTTCAGCTTCTTATATATTCTTATAGTACACCATGCTCCTATAAAGAATTCTATTAAATAATTCATAAGTCTGTACCTAATATTTAGTGTTCTTGTTGTTTATCTGACCTTTCCAAACCTTCAAAGTAACCGTTACCGTAGTTTAAACCGGTAGAACGTTGATCGCATGCAGCACCGATGCAGAATGCAACGATTGGTGTATAAAACCCATTTGCAGGCCAAGTTCTGTAGTTCTGTAGTCCAAGGTTAGCCTACTAATTATTTCTGTGCATCCATGTATACAGTAGATTATTTATAGATACTGCAACTATTTGATAGTTGCGAAACGTTTTCTTCTACACAGAAAAATAAGTATTGCTGATATTAAAATCCTGTTGAAACAGGATTGATTCAATTGACTTGATAATATACAATGACGAAATGCGAAAATGTTAAGATTTTTATAAAAAAAGTTTATTAGGAAACCTATCAATACATTCGTTAAGGGCCTGCAATCCCGTTTTTACCGGATTACTAATAATTTGATGAGATTCAAAATTGGTATTTTTCTTCGTGCTCCCATTAACTCCGGAGAGTTGAGAGCTATTGGGGCTAGTGTGCGGTATTCGCGTAACATCACTACCTAATTACCTAATTTTTTACCAAATTTCCTAATTTTTCTGCTCAGTTTAGTTACAATCAACATGTTTTATGTCTTTACGTAATAGTTAAATGATATCGTACCCCAAATCTCTATGGTAAAAAAATTAGATATGGTATACAAGGCCTGATGAAAATCTTAATTGATGAAAATCATTCAAGTAAATCGCGTAATAAAGCTTTTAGATTGTCTATGATACCATAACTTCGGACTATAATTCAGTAATAGTTTTGTCACTTAAATTTTCCAAGCTTAGCGAGCCATTTGAGTAGGTACTATAATGCTTTAATAGTTATTACGAATGACCACACTTAAACAGTCCCGGTCTATTTTATTGCTGCTCCAGCACGTTTAATCCAACGATTTTAAATCGCGACAAAGCCAATTGTGGCTCTCTATCAAATTGCTTTCGATTACTTCGACATATTTATAATGAAATTCTGCAGTGAAACCATTTCGCCATTTCTGATCAAAGTATTAATTACATTTTCAAAAATGGGGTTTTTAAAAAAATACTGTTTTTACTGAAGGTGACTTGCGTATATACTGTTTAAAATGTGTATATTCTTGCCTTGTATTGCCACGAATGTAGGTAATAGGCATTAAAATCGCTTGACAAACGGAGTCTAGAAACGTTCGATTTCAAGCACAAAAGTGGTATTTATTTATTTTGTAAATAATTTTATAAGAAAGCAAAAAAGTTAATCAAGGGAAATTGTCACAGAAAATCTTAGCTATAATACTGTATTATTTTTAAAGTTATTTCCTTTACGCGTTCATATATTCCTATAGAAAAAAAAATTTTAGTAGATAATATATTTATATTTTTTAGTGAGTAATTTATTTTTTTATCTGTGTTCTACTCAAAGGAAACAATAGGAAAACCTTCAATTTATCTAAAGCATATTTTTGGTATTCATAATGTACATCAATTCGTTATAACGATTAATGATTTAGCATTAAGCTTCGCCTTAACACAAAACTTCGTTTGTATACGCCCAGTTATTTCGTAGAAATTCAAATGTAACATTTTCGTCAAATGATCATCAATCAGTTGGAAGGTTGCCGTTAAATGCCGATTCTCAGTCCGTTACAGCTTTTGAACAAATTACAAAGAGTAAAATGAGTATTGCTAATTTATTAAAAATCTTTTCAAATTATTGGTAACCTGGTTAAAAATGAGATTGCGGGCCGTTTCCTGATAAACTTTTAGCAAAAAAACCGGAACACGTGTTTATGAACCTGCGTTTGTCTTGATAACATATAATGACAGAATGCGAACTTGTTACGATGTTGAAGAACACGTGCTCCGACATCGTACAATACATTGGTATTTTACTAAAAATTTATCAGGAAACCTATCAATTCATTCGTTAAGGACCTGCAATCCAGTTTTTAACCGGATTACGAATAATTTGAAGAGGTTTTTAAGAAATTAGCGACATTTTTTATCAGTGATTTTTCTCCGTGTGTGATCAGCAGAAGAGGACTTGTCAGCTCATTCCAATTTGATACAAAGCCTGAATGCACCTAGAATCAACGTTTAACGGGGAACTTTCAAATGGCGCTGATTGGTCATTTAATGACAATTTACTTTTGAATTTCTGCGAAACAACTGGACCTGAATACATATATTTAGGTTGGGATGTTTCAAACTCCCTTAAATTTGATGGCCGTCACATGATCAGCGCCATTTAGAATATTTGACATAAACGCCCGTTTCAGCTTTTGATCAACTAACACGCATAACAATTGTGACTCTTATGCTTGACAGTTGATCACAGTTTAATCGAAAGTTAAAACGGGTCGAGAATCAACGTTTAACTGAACCATTCTAATGTAAATTCAAAATTTTGCTTTTCGTTGATTTGATTTATTCAAATAATGTCACAGAACTTGAACCACCGCGACTCTAAAATAACGTTTTTACAAATTATAGAGCGTTACCTTAGAAATGAGTCAGTAGGCATATGTATATTATTTCAGTCAGTTGGCGGTTCCAATTAACTGATAAAGCTGTTATTTCAGCCGTAAGATTATCGGAGAGTGCTGTTAGTATTAGCTGCATGTATAATTAATTATCTATTTATTAATTTATTAACGCCCTTTTTAGGGACTTTTACACAGTAAAAAGTATATATTAATGCAGTACATAATTACTATACATAACTAAACTGCCTCAGTAACCATCTGTTGTATTTGTTAAGTGATAAATTAATTTGTTAACCCCCCTTTGTTAACCTCCCACTCAAACACCTAAATTATATTTTTCGTGTATATCTGTCAATATTTTGTATCATAGATTAGTTTTAATACTCTCCTGACGAAGGAAGGGTGCTTCCGAAACCGGTAGAGTGTAATTAAAATTAAAGTGATTTAAAACAAACTTATATATTTTTTATTGTAGATAAATTAAAAATTTACACTGACGCGGTATAATTATTTCCCTCCATAAGTATTCTGGGCAATGAGGAATACATATGGTAGTTATTTCCAGAATTTCTGCAATTATATTAATCCTGACTTGTAGTATTACGTAGTGGAATCCGAAAGATTATCAATGCAAGCAATTCTGGACCATCAAATGCATCATTTACACTTTTATATAGAAATAGTGTTGGTGGAATACTCATACCTCATATCTCATACATGAATATTATATTATATTCCACTATCGCAATATTACAATCAGAGTTATTTTTAGCGTTTTTCTGCATATTTCACCGTTCCACAAACGTTGGCGGGTTCGAATCTAGTCGATTTTTACAAAGAATTGTAATGCACTGATTTGTTCAAACTCTAACAATACTTGTGGATAGAAATGACTTATATGTGTATGCCCGTTGGCTTGCTAGCCCTTGGAAAAGCCAAACCTTAGATGGTCTGTCGCAACGCCTCGGAGGGCCGTGTACCTCTTTTCTCTCAATCCAAACAAAGTAGCGCCATTATGTTAACATCCGTTTCGAATTATCGTGATTACGTGCTGTATTCAGCGTTCTGTCGTATTGTGATAATAAGTATATTGTTTTGTGCATACCAACATTACTTACAATTTCCTCAAATTCTTGCAATTAACCAGCGTGTCGCATTGCAGAATGTCTGTACCTGTATCTACGCTCCGAGCAATCCATCGTGTCGCATTGCCAATACCACAAATAATTAATCGTACTACCGTAAAGTAAAAATAAAGAAATCTTATTTGAAACTCTGAATTTGTTTTATATATAGATATTATTTACATTTATTTTCGTTAAAGACCTCTCATTATTGGGTACTTATTGCTAATTTGACCCTTGGCGCCTTATTTAAGTGCTACTTTAAATTATGAAAATCTAAAGGAAAGTTTTTATTTTCAAAACATATTAATGGTTTTTTAAAAATTGTTGAATAAAATTATATTACCCAATCTTTTTACTGTGGAAAATCGTTATTTGCCACTGGTATGGTACGCTATGATACCAAACATAACCTAACCTAACCTAAATCAAAACTAGATATTATTATCCTAATCTAGGCATAAATTAACATTATATTATTATTGGTGACCCAAATATTTTAGATTCGAGAATTATTTAATCGGATTTGCTCATCCATGTTTTGAATCAGTTTTTCGGTTGCAGAATTTAGTCCTTTCATTCAAATAGATTATTCCTATCTAATCTTACACCCTTCTTCTGTTTCACCCACCGATGGTATTGACTATTGACAAAGGTGACTGGCAAATGGAGCACCGTCTCTGTCTCTTGTTACGGTGGAAAGCCTTCGACGCGCAGTAATTAAACCTATCAATAATGGCATCCTACGTGAATTATTTAATCAATCGAGCGTGAATAGATAACCCAGTCCCTTTGTGATAAATCATTGAAAGTCTTGAATCTTTTGCTTGGTTTCACAATAATGGTTTCTGCTGGATTAAGGGGTGCTAGTTTTTATCATCCAGCTTCACGAATATTTTAATACTCTCAGTCATGATCGATTTTTTGAGCCAGCGACAAAGGCTGAAAATGGACGAACACCTCGGGCTGTCGACAAGTAAAGAAAATATACGAACAGCTTGAGCTGACCATCTATGATTTTTAAGGTTTTATTATTTATTTATGGTTTTTCAATAGATGCTAATAAGCAATGGTAACTAAGTAATAACTTAGTTACCATTGTCCTAATACAATTCTTCAAATTTAATTTCCTCTGTAAATACCTTCATTGCTCTGTACATCAACGATTTTTGATAGTGGGATGTTTCTCCTTTCTTTTTCGCGTAAGTGCTTGTTCTGCAGGTTTTAAATTTTTCTCACAAATTCAGTTGATGTGTGGTTATTAATTATTTTGTAGATTAAGAGTAGTAAAATTGCTATAAATATATTTATTGAGCTGATATATTTGCGTCTATGTTACCTTGTATTGTTGTGTACTGTGCCAGCCTTTATTTTAATATTATTAAGTAATATTCAATTTTACTGTCCTATATCGGCAATTTCCTAGTTGGACCGCCGAAGCTCATATAATTTTGAAATTTTACTTACTTTAAGAAATAAATAAAAATACATCTTTCAAATTACATGATCTACTGGGTGACCGGATAATTCATCACATCTTTAAAAAGTTATATAAAGTCATGGAAAGTGATGAAACAAAAACTTTATTAACTGGGTTAAGTAGGTTAGGTAAGGTTAGTTTAGTTTTTTTTTCATCGTTTCTAATGACTTTATATCACTTTTTAAAAGTGTGTTGAATTGTCACTGTGTTGAGTTATCATGGAACCGATTAACTGATCTACTTTGGATCTACTCGGCAGATTTGAGCTGCGAGCATCTCATATTACAGTGTTGTGTCTATTGAAATTTCCCTAGATCTATGGAAAAAAGCTTTTCAGAGAAAAGGGAAAAAGCACAAGATCAAGAGAAATATTTTTATTTAGCTTTTGTAGTCAAAATTCTCTAGCCAGTTTTGGGAAATTGTAAAATATTCTGGGGAATTCAGGAAACTTTGAAATTCACCTCATACAAACTCATTACACATATCTGAAATATAGGGAAAAAATATTTTGGCCGATCGATTGTGCACATCCACACACGGATCTTCTCGTGGTGGACAGCGGACTGATGGACCCGAGCCGATCTGACCTTCGCAGGAATACACTGACATACTCGTATCTGAATTCTGCACATAAGAATAGAATATTGCTACAGTAATTAACGTGTGGTACACTGATTGCATTACATGCATTTTTACTGGAAACTGTGTTTTTACTAGAAATTATGAATTCCGACGACGAATCGACTGCTTTAGTGGTTGGGTCTAATTGTGGCAGAGCAAAAAATTTTTTTCGATGAAAATTGCAGAGCGCTATTCCCAACTCCACTTTAGGCGACTGGTGATCTCAGTGGTTGATATTTTTAATAAATTATTATTAAAATGCACGAGCAATCGTTAATTAATAAAACAGGAATGTCTTCAAAGCCGGAACTGAATAGCCACCATACCCTCGAGCCTGGTTGCATTCTGATCATATTAAATTTATTATCTACTTTAACATCATTACCGGGTATGGAGTATGAACCAGGTTCCTCCTACGAAATATATTTTCTATAATCAACTTGTTGACTCAATATAATTACTCCACAGTTGTGTGGTATTTTCTAATTGAATTTCTCAATCAATTCGGTGTACGTGGTCAAACGTGTACCGGATCTAGAGATTCCCGCGAGGTCAGCTGTTGGATTTCACACGTTGGGGGTCCTTGCCCTACAGTCTACAGTGGAAGTCCGCAATGTGGAGTGAATTATCTAATAGTTAGGCGTCGTTGAAAAGACTTCTAATTGCGGCCTTACTTACATCGCTAATCGGCTTAAATTGGGGACAGGTGGCAGAAGTATACATAGGACTTTGTTCTGTTGGCAAAAATTTGACTTGACTGTTCTTGTTATTATAGTTATAAATGTTTTATGTGATAATTTAACCAAGGAAATTGGATAAGGAATGTAAGAGATGTATGAAGGGAGATTAGGTGGTTAGGGTCTACTATGTATGACATGTATGTATTACATCTATTTCCTTTTATGATTCACATTTTTTTTTGATATTTTATGTTCTTACAACCATTATAGTATGATACATCAATGACATAGACACATGCCCGTATTACGCTGGTCGAACTTTGTATGTAATGTGGATTACAGTAACAACAGAAATGCTTTTAGCATTATATTTTGCAATTCAAATAAGTCAATATGATTTTTATATCCTTTTTAAAACAGTGTATTTGGTGTAAAACTACCTAAAACCACATTTTAGTTATTGATCTCTGGCATCCCAATCTTAAAAGAAGATATGCAGGATTATAATATTTTAGAAGGCATTAAAATCACGTCTTACCAACAAGATTATCATTAAATCTGCGAATCTTAAAGTGATTACTTCTTTATACGGGGAATATATGTAATTATTGTAGTTAAAAAAATCATATGACTGTAAAGGTGACTTTCAGGTATTGATAAGGTTAAACCATAATTATTAAAGCAAGCATGTTTCGCACTAGACCTGAATTAAAGAGACCTAGAACAAATACTATTAGTATATAGTATTGTGGAGTAATTCCGTATATCTGATGCACGTTGCGGAGTACGGAAATACTGCTGGGGTGTCCGTGTGTCGCAAATAATACCGAAGGTGAAACCACGTTGCAAACTTTGAAGGTGAAAGTTTTAGCTTCCTTCCGTTACAAATGATTAGCTGCAATGCGAAATCATTCAATATATATTTTACAAATTTGGGGTCAACGTTTCGACTTGGAATTGAGGTGTTCATCATCAGGGCAATCCAAAAACTAATCAATGAGACCATAAACCATCACTTCATCTGTGATGGCAGTGGCTGGCAGAGCGGTTTGAGTGGGAGATGCAGTCGGAAATATACATCAGGAAGATATGGTGCGATAACGTGAATCAAATTAGAAACAACAATATCAGAACTGAGTAATTTAGATAGATACTCTCTTATACCATTGCAGTTGGCAATGTTTTCTCAGAAGTAGTAGATGTATTCAACTGCATGGAATATAGTTATAAGAAGGCTATAATAACATACCTCAATCACAATAATCAATGTTAGGCATGATCAAATTCTTCTGCGTGGGGTCCTTTATCAGATTTGACTACATCTAAACTATTTACTCCAGATATATTACAGTGTTAGCTATCATATGTTTTATTTTATTAAAAAAATATTATTTCTTATCCAAAAGTATAATTAAATCGCTGGAAGCCCTGAATTATTAAAGCCAAATTTCGATACTTGCCCAGCTATTCCAAGTAGAATTAATTTTGAAGGTAACAATAAACTCACTACTAATTACTCTATTATAATATTTTGCTAGATTATATATATTAACAAGTCACTTTTTATACATATTAATATTCTGTTCAAATAGAATATTCTCGGTTATTATAACATTCTATACCTTATTAGAATTTATTTTATATTAATTACTATCTATTATCATAAACACCTCATACCTCGATGTCAGGTCTTATACAAACCTAGTATTCATTCAACTATCATTACACTAGTAGATATTTATTTTAATTATGTATTGTCTCACTGCACTTCTATTAACAACTGTATCACTTGCAATAATATTTTTGTGTACACATTACTTGTTCTGTAATTTATTACTAATGTTCTCCTGTGTACCACTGTATGCTAATAATCCGATGTATCATTATATTGTAAAAGCCATTTTATTGCGTTTAAATAAATAAATTCATAACTCTTTACATAATCTTGATATGATAATAATGTATTTTCATCTTCTGAATAAATTGTAACCAGAAGAAGGGGAGATTTCATGTTGTTAAGCTTAATGTTTAACGGAGACCTTTCGAATGTCAAAAAAAAAAATTGCGCTGAATGGCTATTTGATGACAATGTCACACGTGAATGTCTGCGAAACAACTGGCCCTAAGTGCTGTATCATATATATACAAATGATTCAGATTAATCTTATTTAAAAAAATGTTAATCGCTTTTTATGGTCGTGAATTTATCGCGGTGTTACACTTTTTATCCTCCCTAAAGTGGAGTTTTGGCGCATTGCTTGACCTCCACCAAGTGAGATATTACAAGACATGAGGTGCAAAGTAATAAAGTTTAATGTCCCGGTGTTGCTGTTGCGTGCATTTGAAACTTTGAAACACTTCCAGCGAATAATTGGGTCGAGGCGATCTGCTTTCGCGGTTTAGTTAAGGACGGGTTGTTTCGGAGAATTTGAACAATTCATCAAATTTCAACGTTCATTTTCAAGTTCTGTGAAAGACTTATTCAAGTTCTGTTTTTATATCATTGTAGGCTAGTTGCTTGACAAAACTGAAATAAAAACAGACCTTGAAAAAATCTTTCACAGAACTTGAAAATGAACGTTGAAATTTGATGAATTGTTCAGATTCTCCGAAACAACCCGTCCTTAGTGTCCTTTACCTCGGTACTCAGTTCTCACCTCCCCGCCCTGCTGTGTAAGTTAGCTATCAAAGACAATGGCAGCCTTCAGCCTTGACCTTCACCTGCTCCAATGCACAATTAAGGCAATCTTCGCAACATGATCCACTGGTATTCCAATGCAGTGGGTACATAACTACTGATTACGATATTCGACTCACGAGAAATTTATATGCAAATTACAAACGAAAGCTTCTTGCACCGAATATGTTATAAATAGTTTTTTACTTTTATTTTGTTTAAACGCCCTGATTGCTTCTGCATACAATCTATATATTCAGCAGTACATCTTTTTGAAAAATTCACAATAGTTAACAAGGAAACAGAAAATATTAATAACTAGCAGTACCCTGAAACTCGTTGCTGTGGCTCAGTCTCTGTGTGCAGATAGAAAAAACAATAGCGCGTTTTGTTTTTACATCCAACAGATGACGCTGTTTTTTAAAAAAAACATGTTTATTATATAAAACACACCTTTATTCAAATGTAACGAATCGGTTAAGATCTTTCATATTAACAAACAAACATTAATATTGCATATTTATATAGATAAAATGTAATATAAAAATAGATAATCTGACAATATCCTCCAAATCAACGATTATTTAAAAAAAAGCATTCAATTATTTACAATTTATAAACAAGCTATAAATAGTTATCATATACCTAAAAGTTCAAATTATTGTCAAATACATCGGTATCGTTTAAATATTTGTTACCTAGACTGTGTAAACGTTGTATTGGGGAATGCAAACTATGTTTGGAATGAGATAATACTTACGTAAATAGTTAATGTTTGTCTAGTTGTTCGTTTAGGTTGATCAATGCAGGAGTTCACAAGAATCGAATTAAGAGTTTAACAATTTTAATAAAAAAGGTTAGATCGTTTATTCTTCGTCATTGGAATGTTTATAATATTCGTAAACAAGTAATTTATCTCTTCTAAAGGGATGTAAAGTTTAAAATTTACGAAGCGTACAATTTTTCTACTGAAGAGTTATTTGTTAAAGAAGTTTTGTCGTAATTAGCTTTATACTAATAAATTGGGAAAACTGCGTCTTCTAGAAAAAGCTACAAAACGATGAAAACTCTTAACAGCTAGGATGAATGGATGCCGCGCACTGCTAGACACATCGATACTTTTGAAATGTGGATGAATTCGCGATAAAAGTTTGGTTATAAGTTAGTTTGGTGGCGTTTATCCTAAGATATTATCTCGTGGTTTCACATAAAACTAACCCGAAGTTCTATAATCTGTGTTTCCGCAAGGCTCCCGTCCCCAGTAGGAATGTGGAAATTAAATGGAATGCTACATGAATAGAACTTTTGGATCGATAGGTAGTGAACTCTTCGAACAAATTAATACGTTAAAAACTGAACGTTACTTTACGTAAAAAGATGCATGTTAGGGATAATTCGTAAATATCCAAAAAGGAACGAATCAATACGGAAGCAACCTAATGTTGACAAAATCAATTGGCATTGGGCAGAACACACCGTTAGGAGATTGATAAAATCGTCACTCAGGGACACCAGAGGAATCAAGACGTTGAGGCGTCTGAAATGACTGACCGTCCTGAAATCGACGAGATAAGTAAAAATCGTCACTCCAAAAAGAACGAATCAATACGGAAGCAACCTAATGTAATTGATTATGATAAAATCAAATGTCATCGGGCAGGACACACTGTTAAAAAAAATCGTAACTCGGGGACACCAGAGGAACCAAGACGCCTCAAGGCCGTCCTGAAATCGACGAGATAACCAAACAATTGCAGACTGGACACAGTTTAAAAAGGTATTTATCCAACATTACATACTATCGATTGAGTGTTCGATATGACATTAACAGATTTAAGAGACGAAAACTAGAGTAGTCACAGGCAGCATGATGAATATACCCGAGAATTAATTAGAGTAGTCACAGGCAGCATGATGAATATACCCGAGAATTAATTGGAGTAGCCACAGGCAGCATGATGAATATACCCGAGAATCAACGATGTCCTATGCTCGAAAATAGTTGACAAAATTAGGGAAGAAGTAGATCATTAGTATGGAGATGTCCTTGTTGAGGTATCTTTGGCTATTTTGAAGAAGTGTTCTACAGAGGCCGGGATCTGGCGAGGTACCAGAAGAGAAGTAAAATGGTGGTAATCGTCATATGACACATGTGACTACATGTGTCAAGGATGGTTAGATCCTCGTCCCTATACTAACATAGGACTTTATGTACTATTAAAATATTGTTTTTTTTTATATTCTGAGAATACTGATGTTTTTGACCTTTCGTTTATATTGTCCAATTTATGATGCTGTTATAAAAAAAAGTTATTTGGGTGTTAAATGAATGTCGCTTTAGCTTGTTGATAAATTATTATTGCAAACTTATCAGTCAGATTTTGATTATTGTTACGAGTATGGTTGATTGATGGAAAAAAAAAACAATTTTGTTTACTGGTTCCAGAGTGTTATTTCAGTATCCAGTAATAGAGGAAAATCAACAAAGTTGTTTTTTTCCGTTTCCAGGAATCAAAGCCCAATTAAAATGGCCCGTTTCGTCTCGAATGGAATAAAAAGGCTCTTATTCACCAGTATTGTGTATAAATAAAATTGACACACCGGCCAACGTAAATTGGGCTTACCCTTTTTACATATTTTGGAGTTACGTGTTAGAATTCTTCCTTTATCTTATCATTATTCTTATTCTTATCACAGCGTTATTAGAAATCTAATGTAAATAGCGACCTTCCTTTTGTTTTGAAGGTCAAGTGTGCAAAATTTCACTAGTCTCGGAAAAAAACTGTAGATTTGTATAAAAATCAAACAAACGCAGCCCGCCACAAACTCTTTTCCTTATACATTTTTTTTGATTTTATGGATTCTTTTGTTATCCTGTAACTAGCTAGGGCTTATAACAATTCCCTTTCATATTTCTAACTAACTAGTACTGCGGCTCATTTTGCCTTATTACTATTACCATCTGATGGTTGGATTTACAAGACTGATTTTACGTTACATTAATGTGTTTTATGAGGAACAATTCTTAACTAGATAAAAAACCTCACACTTCTTTATACAAATAATTAGATAGAACTGATGAATTCCACTTAAAATGGCATTACTATGTGCGATAAAATCGAGTGAGGTTTGCAGTCTCACCATAGGTTATCAGAGAAATGTGTTCAGCTATAAAAGATCAGTTCATTTGTAACATATCGTATAATAACTATTTTATTGATATGTTTTCAGTTATTATCATAAAGAAAAAATATTTAAAAAGGATCTGCAACAAATTTTTTACATAAAAAAATTACTGAAGATAAAAATTTATTCAATAATCTTAAATATCAGAATTTTTTTTCCATCCTCACTTTTTATTAATTATACAACATGTACATAGTATACAGAATATTATATATAAAACTCAGCTTGTTTTTAATTTACTTGGCTATGTATATCAAAATAATATGCCGAGGGTCATAGTGGCAAGGACCTGTAAACACTTTAAAAAGTTTTTTTTTCGTTTTATATTTAACGAGATTAAATTGATGTTATGTTTGTTCATTTTTAAAATAATATAAAATTTTTGCTTTTGACACAAATGGTCATTTATTTCGTGAAGCCTATCCCTGCAATAATATAATAATATTATCTATAAAATCGTAAATGAAAGGTTGTTTTTTTGAGAACAGTAGATAATCCAAACATTTAACGATTAGTAAAATAGAAATTATTGTTTTCAATTAATGTGAAATTTAGTTATATTTAAGTTTTAACAAATGAAATCTTGCACCCATCAAAAATATATTATGCTGCATATGAATTGAGAGTATAGGTGTAATCTGTTAAATTCTTCTATATATTTTTTTTAATTTATGCGTCATTTTTCTTCTTTGAATAACTGTCAGATTTTGCTGCCTACGAAGGTTGTTTTAGGATGATTCCCGCTCATTCGATACCTTTCTCCAAACAGGGTCAAGCTGCCAATAATCTAAAATTCTTTAAACCTTTAACTTTTAACTTTTTGGCCAAAAAGACCGGGTTTTCTTTTTTCGCTGACCTGATTTTATGTCTAATACATAGGCTTATTAAATTCACTCTTATAGTAATTTATTTTTAGGGTATTATGCCGTGTTGCGCTACCTCCTCGTTTAGGAAAAGGAGGTTCGCTCAACGGTATAATAACGGCAGAATACAATACGGCATAATACAATATAATAAATCACTAATTATTTTAGCCGTGAATATCTCAAATTCACTATGTTTTTTTTTATTCTGGGCGGGCAACTCCAAGGGGTCTCTGTTATTGTAATTACGCAATAGCAAATAATGATACGGAATAGTTGATATCATCCACGCATGAACACAATTATCTTGTTTTCAACCGAGTACAGAGGTCAAAAAGTCAAATGAAATTCGGCCGCAAGTCACGCGGAACACAACATTCATCATCAATGTGCCATTTGACCACGTGACGTCATGAATCAACCCACCAATGGGAAGCCGCGTCTCTGCCCAGCCTCTGTCAACAATCAACAGGCCGAGATAAATCTATATAATGTATTTTCATCTGTTGAGGAAAAAAACAACTTGATTAGCGAAACAATTGTCGAAGGTCAAAAAAGGGACAAATTTTAATTTCATACCCACCCGACTGCTCTGTATTATTTTTCAAGCTATAGATAAGTCGAACAAATTAATATTACATTATACTCCTACGCGTTATTTACTTGCTTTTGTTCGATAGAGATTAGATTTTATATTTAAAATATATAAAGCTTTTCAATAATCAATTATTGAGAGTCTTTTATCTTTTAACGACTTTTTAATTTTTGTTAACCTTGCATTTCTGGATAGACATTGATCCATTTGTTAAAAATGATTTGAATTCTTAATAATGATAAATCAATTCATGACATTTACTATTTTTTTAAACATATTTTTTTGTTGTTTTTTGTTTAAGTTGGCGCTATTTTTTTTTTTTTTGTGAAACCGCACAAGAGTCCCTACTACTCCCAACCGTCTGGAGCCAACGAGACTATGGCATCCCCAATCGGGGTATGTTGTGAGGCTGAAGGTTGTGGGGAGGGGGTGGAGATGGGGAAGAGGAAGGTGGGGAAGAACGTGGCTATTCAGATTTTGTCACCAAACATGGCCAAACCATTTCAAGCAACGCTTCAATTCTGAATGGTGGTCGTAACACCATGATTTGTGAAATAACACAAATTACTCAAATAAAATTTATATGCGCACGTCGGGACTTGAACTCGCGACCTCCAGCTTTCTAGTCGAACTTTGTGCATTATTTAGTCTTCTTCATAAATAAATCGATGTTGTCGACTGTTCGATTAGTTCGAAACACTCGATCATTTTATGTTTCATAATGTTTCAATTATGAATATCGATTAGTTCGAAACACTCGATCATTTTATGTTTCATAATGTTTCAATTATGAATATCGCTGTTAGCACTTCTCGTTTGATATTTTTGTCCGTTTGTTTTTCTATTCCAAGCTTTTTCCACCTTAACGATGTTGCCCAAATCCTCTTGCCCTTTGTTATTTATTTTATGATGAGTATACTGGGATAATAAAACTTTACCCATCCGGGTTATTTTCGTTGTTTCTACCGCAAATTTTGTTTTGCTTATTTTCTGCACCTGATGTTTGGTAAGATTTTCTTCCACTGCCTTAACGACGTAATCCTATTTTTTGTAGTGAAGGCTAGAGGCCAAGAATTCGGCCTTCTTGGCATTTTACATTAAAAAAACTCTTTACAAACAAAACTCTCTTACAACCAGAGATGTGCTTTATTTCAAATAAATCCATTTCAAATGGAAATGCAAAATGCAAAATGGGTATTTTCCATTTTGCATTTTAAATGCTTTTCTAAAAACCATTTTGCATTTTGCATTTTGCTTTTCTCAATGCATTTTCCATTTTAAATGCTTTTTTTGCAACATTCTTCCTACTATCTCCACTCATCTTTTTTCATAAGCCCCAAATATCAGTCGGTCCTCAACCTCGCTATGAGAGGTAATTTTCATTTGTCAAGTTGCTCCCTGGTAGGAGCCCTGGCAATTGAGTGATACCATTACAAAAAATACTGATTCAAATGCTGAACATGGGGCCATGACGCTGTAATATTAAATGTAAGATTTCTATGTTTTTATGTTGGCAACATTAGTCCCGCGCAAATTTTTTGTGGTTTCATAATCTGTAGTCGTGGTGTTTTTGGATTTACCATCATGTAATATGTTTGTTCTACATTGATTTCCATTATTAAATGACAAAATTGTTTAAAAATTCTATAATTACCTTTTTTAATTGTTTGACCTGAGAAACCATTTTGCATTTTCAATGCATTTTAAAAATAGGTATTTTGCATTTTGCATTAGAAATGCTTTTCTAAAAACTATTTTGCATTTTGCATTTTCAAATGGAAAAGTTTTGACCCATTTCCATTTTGCATTTCAAATGGTTTTGGGTACCCATTTTGCACATCTCTGCTTACAACACAACTACACCACCAGAACAATAACCAACGGTCACTACAAAGTACCTTCACTACATACCACGTCAGCTCAAAGACAATTCTTCTTCCTAGCTTCTAAAATCTTTAACCCTATCCCTGAAAACGTAAAAACCGTGAGTCAACCCCATTCCTTTAAAAAACAAATTACGAAATGGATCCTTACACACGGAATACATTACAACTAAATTACCCATTCATTCTACACTCTATCAACTTAATCACCTTTCAGACAAAACATAATATATCCTTATTCCCTTACTTAGCGGTATAGTTTGTACATAATTAATTAGTGGGATCTATTTACTAATAATTTCTCAAATTTTTCATCTTCTTATAATTCTCTAACTTCTCCATCCTCTGGTGAAATATCACAAAAACCCACATGTACTCTCTAAATCATGTATCAATAAAATAAATAAATAACATTGATTCGAAGTATTGCTGGTTTGATTCTGACGTATAAATTTTAAATAAGATCATAAAATTGCGAACTTATAACAACCAGTGACTTATAATAATCGGTGACTTACAACTAATGTTTAACCGAAAAAATGTTCCAAGCGTCGCCGTTCGAGTACCTAATAATACTTTCATTTGAACAATTGAAAAAAATGGAGCAAGCAATATATGACCTCTTGTCTTGTTTTATAACATTTATAGGAAGCTTTAGGGCTCATATGGACGTTGGTTGAATTGAGTTACTTGTAATGCATTCGCATTTTTGTGTTCCTGCGTATAACCTGCACAGATAAAATTCAGTGAAATTAATGTAATTAGCCTTTACTTGTGTGGTTTACTTTACCGAAGGTCGTCTGAATTTGAACATTAAAGTTCACAATGTAACCTCGCGCCACTGCACCCGGTCGCAAAACAATTTAGCAATGTTTATTGTCGAATATGTGCAGAGGACGCCGATGATATAAAGTGTAATAAAGCGATCCACGTTTCGTTGCACGTAACTGCATTACAAATAGACTTTCCCTAACGTGAAATCCGGGTATCATTTCGATGAGCTAGACGCAAACCTCGTGACCATATTTTCGGAACCAGGAGGGATCGATAACTCTTTGAATAATCTACGATATCAGTTGTACGTTGAACACCGAAGAGCGCACACTGAAATAACCAGGCTCTGCGCAGAAAGTAAAATTTTCTTAACTAAACCATTTGCAGCGCAGTCCATTGTGGGAATTTTATGCGCAGGATCAGAATGTTCGTAAAAACGGTTAAAAACCAAACTAGAATTTAAATCAGGTTGCGTAGCGATGCTAAAAATGAGTGAGGTGGGTAAATTGTAACACATTTGTAAAATTCTCCAGCTAAATAGTGTAATAAAATATTCAATTTTGGAAACAAGCCCAAACTCTCATTCACCCGATTTGGGATTTGTAGTTAAGCTTCTTACGCAGTCAGCAATTTGGGCACCATTGTAAAAAGGACTAATAATTCATTAGCAGATTTAATTTTCGCGGACTAAATGTGGATATTACAATGTGAGTTGCTTGCGTACTGTCAGATTAATTACAGATAACCTCCGCGCGTTCGTTCCCCTTTCCCTGATGGGCTAGTCTATCAATTTCGATGTCTGTGGGTAACCCCGACTTTGCCACGTTGCATTTACGCCGCTGGACAATGACAAGTAATTTCCATGGGTCACGAGTGTTTATTTCGGGTACCGTAATTTTGAAACACTTCGCCTCCAAATCAAGTGTGTCTTCATGCGATATCGAAAAACTACCCCATCCACTTTTCCCACCCTTAAAGCAGAATTTAGATATTTCTTGATGAAAATTTTCATAACGTTCAAAATAAGATGAAACTTCTGTCTCCATCTGATTTCGACAAACTCTGTAAAGTTCGGGAAATGCCGGGGACTTTAGCTGGTAATTAATATATCTCCACAATATAAACAAAACAAACCTTTAAACGTCGAATGTTCTATTTGTCTACCTGTATTACCGATAGAAATAGTATCACCGACGCACATCCGGGAGATACGCCAAACGCGCACTCACCATTTTTACACCCTTGAATTTTTTGTCGTGCGAGAATGTGTTGGTTAAACTTTAAATGACCCGTCCTTGTGTTCAACAGCTCAGACATGAAATTACTTGCTGGCTTTTATTTTTCCTCCCTCCTACAAATTGGGTTCAAGGTTTTATTCTTACTTTCTTAAAAAGACCTACCGAACCGCATCTCTCAAAGATGCGCCTTGAGGGAAACCGTTTGGACTCCTGGATGGAGTTTAATATAAACACAATTTAAAATCACATAAGGATGCTTAAGTGTTTATCCTTTCCCAAAAACACCATTCTTATCAACTTTTAAATTTATTTATTTTAATCTTAGAACTTTTTCATAATACTCACTACTTCCCAATTGTGAACTGGTTTCCATTGTTCTATCGTAGTATCATTACCTACAATATACGTCATCAGGTATCAGTAGGTTAGTCACTGATCTGATTCATTAAATTACCACACTGCGCAGTCTGGTGCACTGGTGATGGTGAAATCATTGCATCATCCTGGTTTGGGCAAGGTTTGGGATTTCCCAGAGGTATTTTACTGATTCCTCTTCAAAAGGTATTTTGTTGTTGTCTACTGTTGGCCATCTTTTTTATCAATGTTTATGGGACCTCTTTAATTGCGGTTACCAAGAAGTTGTTATCGGCATTCCTTTCCTTATTTATCAGGCTATTTTGAAGGATTAGATAGTTGTGGTTGGTTTGTTTCTTGGATATGATTTTAGATTCCTTATAATCATGCGGTTAATTCGATGTGAAAAGCCATCAACTTTCATAAGCTATCGATTAATTCACTGAAATATCTATTCACCCTCTGGTCTTTCACATCGGTGATATGAGTTGACTCGTTTTCTCGTCTCGTTATTTTTAAGTGAAGACTATTTTGACATATCCATAGATTTATTGAGCCGTCTCGCTTGTTTCGAAACTTTCTTCAAATAGTAGTGTTAGGAAATCAGAATTTCGAAGACTCCCCCGTTCTGGAATCTGGCTTCTATTGCTATCTTGTTGATATGGAAGTCCCATAAATATGTATGAATTATATTTATGATTCCCGTTTGTCTTCTTTCTTGTATTGTGCAAGTTGAGAGCTTTGTAAAATCATGACATTTCAATGTTTTGAGGAGACCTCCGCATTATAAGTTGGCTTTGTTCCCATGTCTTTTAAACTTTAGCAATGGCTATATTGTTTCCCCTCAAAGAAAATAAACCGAGTAGATTCTTGTTCATCAATTCAGGACCGTGATAAATGGAATGTTGGCTACGCATTTGAAGTAGTTTCCGCATATTTGTGCATGACTCAAAATACCTGCAACTTTTTATGTGATTAAATGCAACTTTGTGCACATTTGTAATTTCAACACCTCGTTAATTCTGTTTATTCTCTCCAACATTATTAACTTCCTTTGATTTAATTTCATATTTATCAAAGCAACCTCTTTCGACATGTCGATTGTTTTTTTTATAATCATTTTGAATTTAATATTATAATATGTCTCTCTTTTCGAGTTTTTTGTTGTTATTGTACATCACTTCTCGTGAACCCGACAAAAAAGTGTTATTAATTTTTTTTAAAGCGTCATCTGATAATCGTAATTATCATAACACTTATCACAAATAACAATTTTATACGTTCAGGTTTTTAAGACAAATAGAAGAAAGGCGTCCACTTTAGTACAAGTATAATTAGTAGTGGACCCCACAATGCTTCCTTATTGCTACTTTCTTTCTCGGGCGTCTCCGACCTCTTCCGCCATTCACTACTGTATACCACAATGTTACTGTTCAAGAACTACATTACATAGACTTTACTTCGACTCCGTATTCCTAGGGCGTTTTCACTCTACCCACTTCTTTTACCATTCAACCCACTCTGAGGATTCAAGACCGATTGGTTTGGCGGTCCGTCCTCTCTGCCTACCCCTGCCGGAAACGGCGTAATGGTTAGTTAGTTAGTTAATACAGCTTGAGACGGTTAGATAGTCTTAAATACAGTTTGACTAGACATTTCAATTACATTCTACTAGACAAAAAATGTCCAAGTATCTATTTTTATTTTTAATCTTATTTAAATGGTTGTTGTTTTGTACTACTATGTTATCGCCAGTTTTTAAGTAAAGTTAAATAGTTTGATCCTTAAAATATACTGGCGTTTAGGCTGTTCAACTCGTAACAAAGGTTAATTAATTTATGCGAACAGACGATTTGTCTTTTAATTGCCTTTTTAATAATTTTAGTGTAGGTGCCCTTGAGCGAAAATTACGCTCAGTTGGACGTGTATATCGAAATTGTTTCAAAATTTAACTTATTAAATTAGATTAGATTAGAAAGTGGCCGTTAATGTTCGACCATTTGAGATTTTTCCGGAATAATTATGACAGTTCAGTTCCGGTGTCTTAATCGTCTTCATTCTTTGTATTTTACTTTCTATGAACCTTTTTAACTGTCTAAACTTTCTTTCACAGCGCGGTTCAACGTTTCTTATTACACGTTCAGGTTTAACCCAAATAGACGAAAGGGCCAGAAGCTATTGGATGGAGAAGACATAATGGAAGGCGCGTGTCAAAGGCAATGTCAACGAAATAAAGTAAAAAGGTTCTTTGGACAATATCAATTTCACGGGGTTGGACTTCGGAAAACGGAAGCAAATATTTGAAGGCGAAAAACTGTCTCCATTTGACAAAATAAATTGAAAGGTGTCCTGCCAAAAGTTTCGTATTCGGTCAACTGAATAACATCTCTTTGCCAAAAACAGAAGATTTACCATTTCGTAAAATGGTAATTTAAAAACAGTTTATTTAGCGCACCGAATAGATCTGTTCTGTAGAATAACACAATACATTGCCTAGATTACAAGCGAAACTGATTGAAAAATTATATTGGCGATAAAGTTTTAAAGATTTTCTTTTTCTTTTCTTAACATTTGTTATTCCAAGGAGATGCAAAATGCAAGGAACGTTAATGTAATCGGAGTATAAGAAAGGTGACACTTAGACGATTCGTACGCGTAGAGCGGAGATAAGAGTGACAAGAATAATTTGATGCCCAAGTTGATAAAATATGTCGGGGAACTCCAAGGAAGACGTTCAGTAATTGGTGAGAAGTTTATAATGACTGTCCAGTTTGGGTCCTTTAAAATAACAATTAACTTTCTAAAATACACGTTTTGTAAATCTGTAATACAAGTAATTTGTTAATTCCTTAAAGGTTGTTGGGAAAATGTCAGTTTTCAGTGAATTAAATAATGTGATCTTTTAAATTTTATCTTCTGAGATGATTTCTGGAATTTAGGTTAATGATTTGAAAATACCGTCGATATGTTATAATATTTTGGGGATATTTCACTTTAAATGATTGAGTCAGGTCATGTTTAATGTCGGTATAACAGACTTATGAATTATGGAGCATTGCTTGATGGTCAATAATTAACAATTAACGTTGCTTATCCAATTTGTTTGGACATTTAAAAAATTTCAAATCAGTCATATACAAACTATCTCGCTAAAATACATCAATTTTCCTAATGTCCTATTACATGAGGCCAGCGTTTAGTGAGTGATTTAGTAAATCTTTTAGTTAATTCGAAGGCGCTGTCCGTGTGTGGACTGTGGACAGTGCTTTTTTTTCGGAAAGTAGTAAGTTATTTATTGTTATTGTGTTTGATTCGTATAACTTCATTTATTTATTTTTAATTCCAGATAAATCAAATTTTATTATTAAGTATTTTAGTTTTTTGTTATTTTGACGACAGTTTTGCCGGTAAATGCCAGTTTGTCCTAAGTCTAAAAATACTAATTTTACTATGAAGACAGGGATATAAAGATTGCGTACGCTCTACTGAAATCATTTGATCGATCTATCCAATGACACTTTCGAAATTATTTAAAAATTTAAATGCTCAAAACTAACACTTAAGAATGCAATTTATGTTTACACTTCATTTATCTCACTTAATGAGACAGGTTGTTCGTAAACACGAATGCTTGGCCACTAGCCAATTTCTGTAGCGAACTAGGTATGTACTTTTTAAATTGATCTACGAAAATAAGCATTTTTTTATAAAAGTATTATAGAATAAATATAAAAACAAATCTTTTGGGCCTTGATGTTGTAAACAATATTATTAAAGTTATTCAGCGGCTAATGAATTTAATATTTAAACCGGATCTTAATTCCCAGAAGTAAACCTGTTTACAATAATTTTGATAATGTTTCCATCAAATTGTTTTTAGCTGTTATAATATTGATCTTAATTTTAAGAATGCTTCTAATTTCTTCAAGGTAAGTGATAACTCGTTTAGTCTGTTTTCTTTTCTTCACAACTTTTCTTTTTGTTTCTCTCTTGGGTTCCACTTTTGTTCGTTTAAATTTTAAAGCGTTTAGTGAACACTGTATAATGTGACAGGTAATCCCTCATTTTTATTTTAGATTTCTTCGAAATACTTGAAACTATTTAGAAAAATAAAATATATAATTTCTGAATTTAACATCTGCTTCCGTAAGTTTGTAAAGTGATACATCCACATATCGGAGGAAGTGTGCTGTGGGAGTGTACTTGTAAAGTTAACAACTTTTTTTTTTACTTTTGGCGAAATTCTTTCTTGAACATGTAATTGTTTTCAAAGTCCTGTGTGGGGCTCAACAGTCGAAAGTTCTTATCTAAACTGGCGACATCAATTTTAATTTTTCAAAAAATAGTTCTTATTATTTGTAATCGTGTTCACAAAAGTCTAATTTAAAAAGTCACATACTGACTCACAGTGAAGAAAACCATTCTCGTGTCCCGACTGTAGCAATTCATATTCAGAAAAGTCTAGTTTAAAGAGGCACCTGCTGACTCACAGTGGAGAATAACCACTCTCTTGTTCCAACTGTAACTATTCATGTTCACAGAGTTCTAATTTCAATAGTCACACACTGACGCTCAGTGGAGTAAAGTACAGTTCTCGTGTCCTTTATTTGCAATTTGCGAGCAACAGAATATCGAAATTCATTTCTCAGCTGTGACTACATACTACAAACGTAAACAAAAAATCTGTAAGTATTTAACGCGACCCTTGAAAAAATGTAGGTCGTCAATGCGGCCCGCGGTGCTATTTGGGTTGGCCAGGCCTGTTCTAAAGGTAGATTTTACTTATGTTATGAGTGTTGACATTAATTAATGAAAGTCAAATTACTTTATTTAAACAACTTTATAAGTTGTTTGCTTTATAAAGTTGTTTAAACAAAGTAATTTGACTTTCATACAACACACTATCTACTATGTAACTACACGTTACGATAACAATGTTTTCTTTATTAGGCTGAATCGTATACTACAGTTAAATATTGATTAATATTTGGGAAGTGGTGAGAGGGCGGGGGGAAGGTCGAACCCAAATCGGCAGAAGAATAATAGTAAATTAATAAAGGAATGGAAGGGGTGAATTATGACCATGACCATTAGAAGGGGAAAATTGTTAAGTGGAAAAATGTTCAAAAAGTTTTTTTTTCTGATTTTATTTTACTTTGTTGACACTTTTTCTAATCTCTAATATTTCTAAATTATTTATCAACGAAACTGTACAACCTGTTTGTAATACTTTTCACTGTTTTTTAACCGTACATTTAGTATACGAATCGTCCATTGTTCTCGAAAAGTGTGGATTCTGATCTAAAATGAAGTGCTGTAAACAAAGTAATTAATTAATTCTGTTTCAGATTTTCGTTTAGAAATCACTAATATTGTCTTCAATATTTAAAGTAATTAGACTTTAATACACCAATTTTATTTATAGTTATTATAGATTACGCTACTCGGTTCAGTGGTTTATTTAGCTACCTTACTAAAAGTAAACAAGACTATGAAATATACACAAATCCGTATTATTTTCAAATATTCTGATTTCGGGTAAGATAAATCAACTTTAAAGATTGCACAACAGTTCAAAAGGCAAATTTTGTTTCCCAATATCTTCCACCTTGTGATTCAATCGACACCAGTCGTTTATAATGACAATCACTTCAACAAAAGCACCCTTTGTCTGGTATCTGAACAAATCACGATCGAACAGGTGTATTCCAGTAAGTACTGTATCTACAGTACTGTACACTGTACATTAGGGTGTCCCAGGACATAAGGAAGAATTTTTTTTTCACGAATTTAAATATGCATACCCTCTTATTTTATTACATTTGATCCCAATAACTCGTGTAATAAATATTATTTTGATTAAATACCGGCAACCCGTGCCGACTTGATGCCAAACATATGGTACAGATTTAATATGGAAGGATTTTCAACTTTCATTTTTGTCGGATAAATAAAATTTAAAAATGCACAAATGTTCAATTATGTAGCATTGTATATTTAAAAATGGTTTATTTTTAAATTTTTTCTTCATACTTTGTTTTTTACAGTCAGGATAAATCTTCCGGTGTTCCTGAACGCATCGTAACAAAAATTATTTTTGTTAATCTTCGACCGTGAGATTAAGCCATGAAAATCTTGCATTAACTTGACAGTTCTTTCAGCTGTATCATTTACTACCCTCAACGGCGACACCTTCTTTCTGACTTCTTGATACGAAGCATTATTTGACCACATCGTAGGGAATTCGTTAAGAAAACTGGCATCCGTTTTCAAACGATCAAACAAATACTTGCTCTTGACTGAAATGAAGTCGTAAATATTTTTCTCTGGAAAAAAAGTCACTAAATTATGATATGAACAAAAACCTCAATACAACACATAATTTAAACTACTTAATAAACTTACCATACAATTTACCATCAAGATCTTCCTTCGGTAGGATGTAACGTTTGTCATGGGTTGATAAATTTTTTTTTTTGATATTTCGAGCATTTTTATTTTAGTTGTTTGATCCACAGCGTCGTCAAACAGCGATAAAAATAGATCCTTCATCGGTCAAATACCATAACTACTTACTGAACAGAAATAAAGCTGCCATTGAGATGTTTTCATCAGTTTTTTCCTAAGCCTTCATCGATTTCAAAAATCACAAGTCCTGGTAAGGTGCTTTAACTACTATAATACATTGTAACCATGGCTTGACATAGGATGTTACTATGAACAGGCAAACGTCTTAAAGTGCCGCCTTTTCCTTACCGGTAATTTTAAATTGCGCACAAATTAATGATATTTTCAAGGAATAAAGCGCCTTTGCCATCCATCGAGCACCTGGAGGCCGAATCTTAAATTTTCTCGCTGTATCTCCTCCTAAAACTATCACACAGAGTTCTAAAAACTCTCAATAGTCATCTACAAGTATTTTTGTTGTCAGTGCAGTACGGTAAACGTCAAGCAAATCATCGATTTCGGAAGCGGTTCTCTGTAGCACTGAATTTTATCGGGATCAACATTTTTACAGTTATCTCGAAACTTTTTGAATAGTGGTATGTCAGGGCTTGTAGTCACTTGACTGATTTTTACTTCAAACACAGCTTTTAATACCAACTATGGCTATATTTGGTATATATTGACAGTTAAATTCACTTTCCGGATATTGTAGAACAAAACTTCAAGAACTTGTCCATTAGATGGCAGTTTAGAACCCGATATTTGGTGTTTTACGACTCCTATTAAAAATATACTATTTTTAGAAGTGCGTAAATCTAACAACATCTTGCCTGAACGAGTGATTTTCGTTTACTAACAAAATAGCAAGTTACTACAAGCTCATCAACACGTTTGCTCGCTGGCGTCTTAATGTACAAGTACTGACATCTTTCGATGCAAGTCGGCACGGGTTGCAGTTGTCCAAAGTAAACGAAATTTTTTTTAGAAGTGTTTTGTCATTATTAAAACAAAATTAGAGGGTATGCGTTCAAAAATAACAACTTTAATTTTTTTGGGACACCCTACTGTACATACATCAGAGTACAGGCATTCTTTCATTGACACAGTTCCCCAGTTTCAGCGTTAGGAACTGCTTACTTAGCAGTTGGACCAAGCAGCCATGGCCTGGTAATGAATTTCTAGAATATTTCATTGGTGTTGCATCACGCGCTTGTAAAAGTGAGTCTGCTACTAGATACTAGCTACTTGCAATGCAGATATTCTGGATTCGTACTGAACTACTTTTGCAAGTAGGCAATTCGGCTCTGAGCTCTTAATCTCTGAATAAATATTTATCTGTTAAATAATCTATCGTGATTTTTAATGGCTTCATCAAAATATTAAAAAAAATAGTTAAAATAATGGTGTGGATTATTAAACTTTTAGTATGCCCTAAGAATTTTCGGAGTCATAATGTTAATTTTATATTAGGTACTTTATTTGGCATTTCAACGGAAAATAATATCTCACTCTAACATTTAATCATTCTAATTTGTATACAAATGAAGGGTTAGGTTAGGTTAGATTATCTTAGGTTAGGTCAGGTTAACCGCAGTCCTGGGTTTACTTAGAAAGCACATAATAATAATAATTTGTTTATTTAAGCTGTACAAACGGTGAGTGCAATACTCTGTTGCCATATAAAAACATGCACCTAAATAATTAAACATGATAATATTAAGTGGCTATAAAATGTAATAAAACATATTTAGCACTTGTACTACTGTGGCTTGTGGGAAATCCTTCATGTATGGTGTGGAAGCGCACCCTGCCACTAGGCGACGGCTTGAGTCTACTTTAGTTTAGCTGCTTCGGATAGGCTATCATTCCATCTGACAATGTTTTTCCGCTAGTTGTACCATGTAGGTACTCAATATATTGACAATTTGCGGTGGTACTTGTCGTTTGTTCCGTGTTTTCCATAACTTATTATGATTAACTCCTTCGAAAGATTTGCTTAAATCTAGAAAGCATGCGTAAACCGTTGTTTTCCTGGCTTTATTTTATTCGATTGTCTGTTTCATGGCTGTATCAGTAAAGCATCCAGTTTTGAAGTCCATTTGGGATTCCTCTGTACTGAGTTCGTCTTAAGTTAAATTTAAGTTTACCTTTTCGAAGATTATTGCAATAATTTCCATAATAATTGCATTAATCATTTTTCCATGTCAGAATGGTCTTTATGTATCTTTGTCAAATGTCTAAGATTGTGAAGTGTGACGTTCAAATATTTTTCTTAGCAGTAGTTTTTTAATTAAAACCATTATGATATGAAAATCTATAATTTCCTTCAAGGTCTATTTTATAATTATCTACATTTATCAAATTTTCTAAACCATTCTGAGGCTTTGTTAGCTGCCGCGAAAATTCCGCGAAATAAATTAGAAATTCCGCGGTTAATTTTATTTAATTCGTGTTTCCAAGAAATATGCCACCTCACTTCGATGTTAATACATCCGTTTGCTTTTCAATTGTGCCTACAAAGACAGTGCTAGACAGAATGTTGAGATTTCCTTTATATTACTACTCGAAAGTGAATTCCGAATGATGTTGAACTTCTAGTTAATGTAAAGGATAATCTTCAGCAATTCGACGAAGACAGGTATCTCTATACGTGTGGTATTTTCTCGTGCCATAAAACAGTGTATTCGCATTGTTCCCTAAATAATTGGTTATCCCGAGAATTGTGAAGGTTTGAATGTAGGGTTTTTGCACGCACCACATAGTAGACGGCTCCATTCATTCAAAGGAGCTGATTGATTAATGGTCTGACACGAGCAGCCAGCAGGCTTTTTGTAGGTTACTTAATTAACCTCATGAAGGGTATCTGCTGAAAATGTATAAGTTATGTCAGCCACGTGATACTATAAAGATATAATAAGCAATTAGATGCCTATTTTCGCCTACGCGACAATTTCTTCAAATTATTTTGTTCGTAACCGCATTTGCTTTATCGGCCTTATATTTTGAATGTTTTCTTTTACCATTTACAAAAGAAATTAAAGAAAAATTTAGGATTGTATAAAAAAGTGAATAGTCGCTAATATTATTTCAAATCTGACCGACCGACGAAATATTTTGATGGTTTAACCGATTATGAACAATTAAATGTGTGAAAATAAAAAGGGAAATTTTTTATTTAAGCATATCAGAACGCAATATACCAGGTGTAAAAATTTAATCGGTTTGAAATCCAAAATTCTACAGCTGTTGTGCCATGCAGAATCAACATTAATTTATCACGTAATAGGGAAATCTCTTCACACCAAAAAATCACTTATTATTTATTATTCACATGTAGAAACACTTCAGACACAAGAATACATAGTTTTTATAATTTTCAAAAATCATTTATTAAAGTTATAATGACTTTAAAAACAGGCGCGAACGAAATATTTCAATGCAGCTAAAAACGCCCGGTGATTGATCAAGCGTTCAAGGGCGAACGATGACGTTACTGTTGACCGGCCCGAGTAGATCCTGCAAACCGATGGCGGCAGCGGCGGCAAAGGTGTGACGTAGCACTTGTGACGTAGCGGTCAGAATGGCGCATGACCGTTTTCAGAGCCGAAATAGCACGCAATTTTTAAAACAACTACAAAAAATTGAAAATGCATTTGAAAAAAAGAAAAAAAAGAGGCACATAATAAAATAATTATCTTTATTGAAATAAATTATTTACAAAATGCACGAGAATTCCCTATTGTAAATAGTGTAAATATCTCATTAATCTATTTTTAACTGATGTTTTTCTAAACAAATCTAACTTTATGGCGAGGTTGCCAAGGTTTTCGATTTGGTAGTTTTAAACGAGTCACCCCACCGAGGCTCCGTGAATCCAATTCCTCAGCTGTCCTCCTTCACGACACAAGCAACATTATCCGCTTACTGTGGTGATCAGGTTATTGGTAACCCGGGAATGATCTTCTTCCTTTAAAAAAAAATATCTAATTAATATATGTATACACGAGTCGTCCTTCACGTGCTGTGTAATTCGCCTCATCTTATTTCACCCTCATTATTCCTTCGGGGATTTTTTCTTTCTTTTACTTCTTACGTTACTTTCTTTATTTCTATCATAAAAAAAAGATTTTTGATGTTTGTGCTTGAAATGATAGTCCTTTGTGAAATCTGATAACAATGAACTCAAATTTCCTTTGAATTTACTTTCAGATAGAGTAGGTATAATTTTTATGTAGTTATATTCTTTACTACCCATGACATAATATTTGAACAGAAAATTATTTTAATTGGCGTTTTGAAAATTGGAGCTAACCAACTGTATTATCTGATGTTCTTGGCATTTCCTTTTCATCTTTTAAAATAAGAAGAATGTTTCGATAGAAGGTTAAAGATCGACTAATTTCGATATCTTTATTTTTGTTTGTTGTCCCCCTCTGTGTACCTGCTACTTGTCCTTTGAACTATGCGCCAGTTGATGTGTCATGTCATTTATGTGTAACGATCATTTATCAAATACATGTTGCAATAGATTGTTTATTCCTTTCAATCCGAACTCCAATGAATAAATTAGTCAATATTTTATTTTTGATTCATTTGTTACTTCAATAATAAACAGTTTGGTCAGATTTCATTGAGGTTCGCCATTAAGTACCTACCTACCTTCCAACATCTCAGTTCAATGATCTTGTCTTATCTTTAATCTATAAGTGTGTTAAATTCACTTCCGTAACCTATTATTGCTCTTACTCGATTAAATAACTTATTCAATTAAGTAAGTTACTCGATTAAGTAACTTACTCGATCAAGTAACTTACTCGACTGAGTTACTTACTCGATTAAGTAACTTACTCGACTGAGTTACTTACTCGATTAAGTAATTTACGCGATTAAGTAACTTATTCGATTAATTAAGTTACTTGAATAAGTAACTTACTCGATTAAGTAAGTTATTCGATTAAGTAACGTACTCTAATAAGTAACTTATTCGTTTAAGTAACTTACTCCATGTAACTTTTTCGATTTAGTAACTTAGTCGATTAAGTAAGTTACTCGATTTGACATTAGAAGCATTCAAATGGTTAAATGTTTTGATTAAAAAAATCTTCCTGAGTTGGTTATGTACAATGTACATGGCCAGGCTACCGCAAAGTAAAATCCGTATATTCGAGAAGAACTCAAAACCAAAGTTGTGGAAGTGTGCACTAAATGTTATCAGGACGACCACCGTATAAAGTATTTTATCCTAAATTAAAAAAAAAACAAAGGGAAAACCTTCAGTCGGTCGCCCAAGCAATAAGCATGTCCTTCCGCTGGCTCGGAAACTGTGAATTGACAAAACCGGAGACCCTACGCAAAAAAAGTTGAACGATGGCTGCACTGCAAAGTCTTCAAACCGTACTGACTATAATTTTAAATTTAAAAATTAACCAGTTAAAAACAAAGTTTATTTATTCGTTTTTTTTTTGTTTAGACTGAAGATTAAACCTTCCTCCCCAACGACTGCTGTGAACTTTAACATAGTTTATCTATATTTATTTAATGATGTATTTTCAAAATATATACATAATATTTTTTTGGTTTAACTGAGCATTGAACCTTCCTTCCCAGGGAATGCTGTGAACTTTAAAGACCTATAAAACTTAAAAAAATATATATTTTGGTTTGAATCAGGATTAAACCATATTCCCCGGAGACAGGAGTCAACCTCGTTAACAACTGAACCAAATTCCAATTGGGTACGATCGACATTTATTTCATATATTAAGTGCTGTAATGTCATCCAATTTCAGAGAAATGCTTATGAGTCCGCGTGTGTATGTGTGATTGCCACCAAAAGTTGATTGAATTGATTGTCATCGATAACGAGTCATTCAGTCGAGTTTCAGCTCGAACGGACATCGAGAAGTGGATCAATTTTTGTTTAAAAGATTTGCATCCATTCATTCATTCGCGAAAACAAAGGTTAAATTCAATTAGATGCATTTAAAAATTGTACATGACCAGTAACTTCTCAATCATCTTGCCGTTATATTTCTCCTCCCTCCGATTGAGATGGTTATCGTCAACCTCTGACAAGAAAAGGCACCGCGAGTAGAAATAAAAAAAGACGTGATTTGTTATGACTGTATTTGTTATTCGACTAACTACGAGTATGTATTGTACGCAATGAATAGCATGTTTTAATGACAGTAAAATTCCGATATCCAGTATTTGATTGGCGACATCAAATTATATTATTGTTGTATTGATGAAAATAATCGTAGCCAACTCTCAATGTTAACGAAGTCATCAACTCAATTGATTATCGTCTAACCAATCTAACCAAACAATAGACGCATTATTGATACTAATAACAACTCAATACATCGCACATCACCTACCAAAAATATGCTGTAATCATAGAGATTATATAACATCAATGGCTGTAATAAGTATATCATATTTCATCATAAAAGCATATCCCTCTAACCTTATTTATATTTTATCCAATGTCCGAATAAATTTATAAATAAATAATTTTATCGAAATAATAAAGAGTCAAAACATTTTACAAAATGTACAATATGTATTTTCTGTACTAAATATATAAAATAAATTTAGTTTAGACCAGAGGTTCCCAACCTTAATTGGCTCACCGACCACTTTTCAAGAATATTTATCTTCCCCCATTAAAAGTATGAAAGTATGTAGGTACGGAAAAATCGCCGCAGGTGAAATGTTTTGAAGAAACGTGAATTACATGTTTGCATTGGAAGGTCACCATCCGTTTTGCAATAAGACCTTTAGTAGCTTTAGAAGAAGTTTAGTAGCTTGTCAGTTTTTGAAACTTTTTTCAACCCGGGCGTTGTGGGTTCGATCCTCTACTAGTTTAGTCACAAGCAACATTCGAGTATACCGCTTATAATGATGGGAAGTGGTTGGATTTTCAATATTCTGAGATTATTTGTAACCCGGAAGTGCAGTATTTCTGAAATTAAAAAATATATATAAACTTAATAAATATAACGGATATAATCTTTAATTACTTATTTTACTAAAATCTCTTTTTCTGATTGATTTTATATTGTGTTAGTTATTTTCTGGTTCATTCTATATTGTGTTACTTTATTTTGTGGCTCATTCTATAATGTGTTACTTTATTTTCTGGTTCATTCTATATTGTGTTACTTTATTTTTTGGTTCATTCTGTATTGTGTTACTTTTTTTCTGGTTCATTCTATATTGTGTTGCTTTGTTTTCTTTGTGATTCATTATTCAGTGATCTAGATGGTCGATATCAATTATTGCTATTGTTTTCTTGACGGACTTAACAAACAAAAAATTCTGGATCATTCTGTCCAAACGATAGAATGACACATGTCAAACATTAACATTGACTGTGTGTTGATAACATTATCTAAGGGTTTTCCGGCCACAAAAACAAGTATTTGGTGTTTTGATGATTATTGGACTTTGGACTGTGTCCAATATGTGCATTGCTTCGATTATTTCCGGTCCGCGACTCGTGGAATTATTCATCTTTTGTTGTAGCATGTTGTTATTAAGCTTTAAAACTAGTACAAGTACTTTATTACAAAATTATGGTTGACCATTGAACATAAAACGACTTATTGTAAAAATTTCAAGTCTTTTTTCTTTCACAGCTACACTGATCTTTCTCCACGGAGAAAAATGAGTATTACTGACTTATTAAAAATCTCTTCCTCGCCGTTTCCTGTTTAAATTTTAGTTCAAAATATATTTATATATATAGTGACGAAATGCGAAAATATGATGATTTTACTGAAAACGTGTTTCGACATCGCGACAATAAATTCGTTTTTTACTAAAAGTATAACAGGAAACGGTTCAGGGCCTGGAGTCCCGTTTTTAACCAGATTACGAATAATTGAATAGATTCTCCGTGTACTTCATCGCTTTGTTTACATGTAAATGTTTCAATGCAATATTATTATATATCATAGCGAAGTCAAAAGTACTTAGAAGTACTAGGTAAGTAATAAGTACATAGTCCATATGGTTAAAATATACCGTTAGCTTCGTATTATTCTTTATTTTAAAAAATTCTCTCCATCTCTCCACACACTTTCTTCCAATTTACTATTTTTTGTTATCATTACTCGTACCTACGTATATTATTAATATTTTTTTTTTTTAAATTTAATATAAATCAAATTTATTATTATTACGTTCTGCAAGTATTTTGGTTTTTTATTATTGTTACAGCTGTTTCGGCTTTCAAGGCCATTTTCAAACTTGAACAGTTTGAAATTTGACAGTTTGACAGTTCTACGAATTAAACACAAAAACAATCAAATATCATTAATGAGGATTATGAACAATTTTCTTACCAAACGAGATTACCAAGAAATTGTGTTGGACACACGTGTATTTTATTTATGTATAATTTAATATTTAGTACCTTATCCTTTGTAGTAAAATTTACTGCGTGTAAAACAATACCTAGTATTTTAGGTTATAGACTTAGTTTTTTATTATTTTTTCGCCTTGTTAAACGCCCCTGGGGTGTTATCAAAAATAGCCCTATAATAAATAATTACTCTCACTATTTTTATTCATCTTATATTTCGTAGTTTCTTTTTGCGCTGTTGTGCAAATTTGGGTCTTGTGAAGAGAAGTCCCACATTTTTTAAACATTTTTTCTGGTATTATTATTATGAGAACAGGTTTTTTACTGTTAGGTATCGTAATGTTGTGCACCTCCTGCATGTGTGCTGCTGAGTGTTGGGAAAATATTGATTCAGTTCATCGAATACAAATAGAAAATTCCGTTTCGTGAATCATAACCTTAAATATTCAAGCAGGGTAACCTCCTTTGTTTTAAATCTTCTTCTTTGAAAATTCCGTTATTATGAATCATAACCTTAAATATTACAAGCAGGGCAACCTCCTTTGTTTTGAACCTTCTTCTTATCATTAGCTCACTAGCTGTTGTCCAGCTTTAATAATAATAATATTAAAATTATTTGTATAACGCCGCTTTTGTGAAAAATCACCCCATATACAAATATGTTTGATATAAACGCTAGATCCTACTATTAACTATAGACTTAATGCTAGTCTCACACACGAACTATACTCTCGTAGCTTGGCCTATTTCACCAAATCGCTCGACGTTATTCCCAGTTGGAGCAAATAAGATAAAACTCTATGTACACAATGTATCATCAATGAGTTTGATGCTGCGTAAAAATGTACATTTGATTTTTTATATGAATATACAGGACCATATTTACATGGCAGGTGTTTATTATTTTCACTGTTTATTTTATAGGGAATTTTATACACCTTGCACACAAATGACAATATTGACATGTTATCGGAGATGCAGTTTTTTTGAATTTTGGTATTTATTTTAGCTATTCATTTCTTCAGCGTTCCTTTTAAGGAAATGAAATGCAGTTATTCCACTCGAACAACGAGTGGTTCCACCCACTCGAGTGAAATGACTTTTGACGTTTGGTATAATAATATGTAAGTATGTACCTTCGACGAGACTCAAAAATAAGAACGTCGACCAATGTATTTACTTTCGACGGTGATTGCAAGCGGCCTGGATTAGAGAATCGATACCCAGGGATTTGATTAGAATGTATCTTCCTAAAAGTGATTCGTCGCTCAATTAGAAACATAATTCAGGTGAAAAGCGTAATACTTTTTATTTGTTTTTTATTAATTAAACTTTTGAACATAATATAATTCAGGTTTTTTCATAGCTTCTGTTTACTCTCCATTAAAAGCATTTGCTTGTGGGTGGAAGAGGAGTGTACATTTGCGAAAAAAATAATTAACATATTTTAAATTAATAATTTATGTTACATTAAGGTTATGGTTACAAAGTAAAAAATAATTTTGATATTAACATCAATACGAATTTTTGTATTAGGAAAGAAGAAAAAATATATTATTGAGGATAAATAGAGTATTGTAGGATAATTTGTGGGATTTTCAAGTGATACTAGGGGAATCAGTTTTTTTTTGTATTTCCCTAAAATATATTTTATAGAGTTCAATTTGTTTTTTTATCATTAATGCTTCTGATTTCTTCTGGTAATTTATTAATCATGTTTTCCTTGTTGAGTATAATGCTGCTGGGCAAAAGAAGTATGTATTTTAGGGCATGCAAATATATATCTTTTTCTTTTATAATTTGAATTTTTCATAAATAATTTAAGTGTAGGAACTTATTCTTCGAATACGCGTTCAGTGGAGAAGTCTGGAGGTATTTTTATTATGAGTTTTTGAACAATCTATGGGGATTTTATGGGAGTTTTGTAAGCTGCTCCCTAACTGATAATGGCATATTGTAGAACAGACTGTACTAATGTATACTATATTGATAAGATAGAATGTAATTAGGTTATGTGAACAATACAAGAAATAAAGAAAGGAAAGAGGGGCTTTAAACAAGGTGTATGCTGTAGGTAGACTTTCTTTCTTTTTTTCTCCAGTTTTGCATAAATTTGACGGCAGTTCTATTCGCATCTGTGGTGATCATCTATATGTATAACATTTATTGTTTTTGTGTTTAATTCGTAGAACTCCATTTCATTTTTTAAAAAAATTAATTTAAATCAAATTTAATAATATAATTATTATGTTCTGCGAGTATTTTTTGGTTTTTGTTATTGTTACAGCTGTTTCGGCTTTCAAGGCCATTTTCAAACTGTCCTTGTCCCTTGTCCAAGATATTTATATCGATGGTTATATATATTTATCGATATTTATATCGATCGCGCAATGACTGCTCTGTAGTGGCAATCATTGTTTATCTTCCCAGCTATACATTAAAAAAAATTGTATATTTTATTTTCGTCAGAGGCCCTTTTCAGCAAAGTTTGCCAATATTTTAGTAGATAATGTAAAATAAATGAGATTTTAATGTCGTAACCGCGATACTAGTAAATAATTGCCGTAATGTATCATACTTAGTGTGGAAATATGTTTCACGGTGGCTTCTGGCTCATTAAATTACCTAACGTTGAAGTGATTAGGCAGAAAATGTAACTGTGTAGATAATGGGCACTTCTGCGAGCGCGTGCTATGATTGATAACGTCATTATTCAATATGTTATTAATTATATTATCTAGTAATGTGTTTACACATTAAATATATATAACACGGCATCGGTACGTTGTTGGTTCAATATACCATAAGTGAAGACATTTCCCTATATGATAAGATTGATGAGTAATATATATTATTCCATTAAGGCAATAGAGATACCTACTAATGGTATAAAATTTAGTTCATGTCGGAACATTTTTCAACAAATGATCTTATTGACTACCTTTTGTTAATGTAGTGAGGTATGTAATGTAAAGGATAATTACAATTAAATTATGTAGCAAAAACTAACAATGAAACTTTATGATTCGCCTACATTGTTACATCTACAAAGTTATATGTTATATAATTTGTTTAACATCTAAATTCTATTTCCTCTCTTAGATATCAGTTTATCAGCATAGAGACTAAAAAACCACCTCCAATAATTAGATATCCGGTCGACTGTTCTACTGTATTTCCCTTCCCAAACGCTGGCGTAAAGCCGAATACAGACGGAAGTAAAAAAGCCGGGAGTTTTTTTCTAGCCAACGACATCCACTATCCACTATTGTGTTTGGTTCTACTAATTGCTATCAGGGTAACAATGCCAAGACTGCCTAACGCGCCTATCTCCCTTTCCTTCATGATACCTTTTTCGCTTTACCAGCTTCTTTATCTTTTTTATCTTATTTAAACCCTTTTCTTTTTTATGGTAAAAACATCAGGGAAACTTTTAATCACTGTAATTTGAATTATTTTATAGCCAGCCACTTAGTTAATAAGTACCTACCTATATCCTAAATTCAAGTTTTCAAATTTAGGTTTCATTTTCAAAATTGGTAGTGTTTGTTTGGAGAATTCAGACAAGCGATAAAGTACCTACATGTTACATTATATTTTTGCCACAATTATTTTAATTGCCATTTTCAAAATTGGAACTAATTCCATTTAGGTGAGAAACGAAGTGAAGAAATTGGTTCCAGTTTTTACCTCCAGTTGGTCCAAATTGATTTCCAACGTTCTCTCTCTATCTCTCTCAACGCCTCTACAACTATCCCGTGGCTTTTCGGGGCTCTGCGCTGGTATATTACTATTATTTAAGTGAGTTTATTACAATGTTAAGGCAACATAAGACATTTTAATTATTTGTGATGAATCCGTTACTAAAATTTCAAATGTTTTTAAAGGGATCCCTTAGTTATTTATTTTTAAGATAAATAAATACAGGACCTTACCATTAAAATATTTTATGTTAAATGGTTTGAAAATTTTATGAATCGGTTTTCAACTATAAAATTAATGGTAAGCACCAGATTTTTTTCTAGACGATGAATTAGTAACTTCCCGGGGGATCCCTCTAGAAACATTTGAGATTTTAGCAATACGTTCATCATAAATAATTAAAATAAACGCCACGGAAAAATCGATTTAATCTAATCGATCTCGGCCTGCTAGGGCGAAGTCGACCGTAGGTGCGTCCATTACGCACGACCGCGCGTCGAATATCGTTTTTACGCGACTTCGCCACTTACGTCATTATGATTCGCACTTTATTTTAGAGATTTGACAGAACAAATTCAACCTTGGGTCTGTCTAATACACCAGGGCCGCGCGTCGCATATTTTTGTGCACGACTACTTTACTTACGTTAGATTCTGGCTATATTTTAGGGGGTTTTATGCTAAATATTTAACCTAGTTTTTGTTTCATCACTTTTCATAACACTTTTTATAGGTGTGTTGAATTGTTATTTTGATGAGTTATCCGGTTACCATTTTAGGGTATTAGCTATTTTGTAGCTTTGTACCGCTCCCTTGAGGCGATATAAAAAGAGTTAATATTTTATTTTATTTGAGAGATATAATATTGTTAAAAGATTTAAAGATTTTAAAATTTTGCTCCTATCACTAACTGCTGGGCTATGTAGATTATGTAGGTATATGTTTTCAATAACCAGACTACTATAACTGTGGAGATAAATTTAACAAGGCTTTTGAATAGGTCCCTTTTAACTATGCTATTTGTAAAACAAAAGGAAAATTGGACAAATATAATTTTTACCCTAAGGGATGTGCGCAGCACTCTAACAAAAGGGTTTTTACCCATTTTTTCGGTCGCTTTTTGCGTTTCTTTCAATTTTCTAAAACTTGATCTTTTGAACAGAGTGCTTTCCTTGGCGTAGTATTTTACTTAGCGTACGGAAAACGTAGCAAAGTAAGTATTTTATTCTCACGTTTTCTTTAAAGTTTTCAGTAGATATTCGAGTGATTTGAAAGTTCAATCGTTTTGGGCGTATACATGCAATGCTACTTGGCTCCTAAATCCGGTTGTAGCTCGCGAACTATTTTTCATTTTATTCACATAAAATGATGTACCCAAGGTACATTTTTCGCACCTTGTTCCTTGTTTAGAAGAAAATTTTACTTGAAACCTTGGGCGATGTGCCCAAAATGGTTGGGAACCTGTGGCTTAGATCAATTAATTAGATTTAAATTTACGAGCACTTGGTTTCGAGGCCATTAATAAAATCAATTTATGTAATTTAAATCCTCGATTTACTGATAATGTTTAAAATTTTTAAGTTTTAATGTTTTCTACCGACTTCGTTAATCTCACGTTCTTTTAATAATAATAATTATATTTAACCCCTTAAACGCCAGCGTATATAATCTATATACTGGGGAAACAAGATATGGTAGATCATATTCAATTCTTATTTTTTTGTTTTTTACATTAACCCCACTCAGGAAGCCCTGGGGAAAATAATTTCCCTCATTGCCTACGACATCTTTGTGGATGTTGTGTGGAGGGTCTTTTTAAGGGAAGGAAGGAGATGAAGTTATGGGAAGGAAAAAGGTGTGAGGGGTGGGTAGGGATCTACTGATTATTGTGTCCAGGAGTGATTATAAATCCATCCCTCAAGACGATGGGCCGAGAGAGACCATCTGGAGTCAAAGGGTCTCTCTCAATCCGGCCACGCAGCAGTGAGCCAGGTGCATCTGCCGCTAAGATCTGAACAGACCTCACCCGATGAACCCGATCACCCATTTTAAGTCACCAAACGTAGCAAACCATGTGGGGTGACCTATGACAGAGGTTTTCCAATAATGGTTCCCGGGGCGGCGGTAGATATATTATTGTATAATATTCATAATTAAACATGTCATCAGGTAAGACGGTACAATTTACAAAATCATTTTTTTTTTAAAAACCCAGTCAGTTATGACGAAAATAGAATCACTTGGCGAACAGTGAAAATTTAGCTGCGGCACACCAAGAGTTAATGCTTCCTTTAATAAAACATTCCGATTTCATTAAAATATAATTAAATAAAATTATAATATTTAAATATTGAAGACAATATTAGTGATTTCTAAACGAAAATCTGAAACAGAAAAATCAGAAAAGGAAAATATTTTATTATTAAAATATTATTTTATTGTTTTACTCAATAAAGTTATTCCGAAAAATAAATAAAATTATACTTCGCTCACCTTCCAAGAGTCGTAAAGTTCTGAATGGTTTTCCATTGTGATACCCGCGGTGGATTTAATTTCTTGGGGAATTATTCCGCCGCAGTCAAGGGGAGTCGTATAGAAATGCCACGGATATAGGCAGAGATATCGAGCTCAAAGTTGTCTTCAACAATATTTAGCGAAGTAATAAACGCGATCATAAGATCCTTTTGGAACCTCTTTATGTCTTGTGTGGTATTTACATCCTTACGTGAGAATTATGGGTCTTTTGTTTATATGTTATTTTTCCAATATGCTATAAAGCTTAGCTATAAAACATTAACACCCTAATAAACGTTGCTGTAGATTTTGTGACAAATATCTCAGTTGGTGTGAAATATTCAATCTTGTTTAGTCTGTTCAACGATATGTTTCGGCGTCCATGAAATATGTAAGTACACTATTTTCAGCTCAAAATCTTGTTTCCATCATGAGCTATGAAGAAGCTAAATATTTTTTCTTAGTGTGAATATCGCACATGAATCTGCAGCCAATGAGACTATGGCATCTTCAATTAGGATGTGTTGTGAGGCTGAAGGTAGTGGGAGGTGCAGGAGATAAGGATAAGGAAGGTGGAGAAATAGTTGTGTGTTATATATTTTCATTTGATGTAAGTTGCGTAAGAGTATTTTTGTTTTCTATTTTCAATATGTAAGACGTATTCTTAAAATGTATTCTTTTACAAGTAATCGTGGCACGTTGTTGACAGGTCTGCGTAACTCCATTTATTTAAATTCCACATATTTCATTATTCACAGTTCCCTGGAAGCAGGCGCAAATACACAGAATAAATGAATTAATCATTATTTAAATGGTCTGCATAATATAGAGGTTTCTGTCAGTTTCGAAAGGCCCCTGTGGTGGATGGGTTAGACTAGTCTTTCAAAGATGACATAGGAACTGAAAGAAATTATTTTTCTCAGGGCCTCCTGTGTGGAGCTAGTGTTAAAAATAACAAGATTGATCAGTAAATAACGTCAACCCCTGACCTAACCTAACCTAACAAAAACATAGTATGATGTTCTCGTCATTTAAATATAGTTTTTCACGCCACTTGACTAGAAGTGATTGTTATTTATTCTTATCTCGGTACGAAGAACCAACAGTCTTCACCTGTTTCCATGAAGATTAGCATAACAACGTAATCTGCTGTTATCTGTGAGGTCGTCAGTTGGGGGGCATTTAGTATTTGGTAGTTTTCAGTTTTTGCTATCGACTGTATAGACTACCGACTATCCCGTATAATATCTGCTGTGGCTTTTGAACCCTATACATTTGCATCCTTGAATCATTATTCCGGTGTTAAATGTTCTACTTCAATGATGTTTCTTGTATTTACGTCATACCTAACTTCTACCTGTGCTTAATAGTGGATTAACACTGCAAAGTGATGTATTATTTGTTAGGAAAGGAGGGAGAGGAAGTTTTGGCAAGGAAAAGGATATGAGGGATGGGAAGGAATCTAGGGATCAGTGTGTCCAGGAATATTGGACGTATGATCTATCCCTCGCGCTGTGGGTATGGCGATGCATCAAGAGAGACGCATTGGAGATGTTAAAAAGTCTCCCCAATCTTTTCCTCCCAATCTGGCACGCCACGCAGCTGGTGGATAGGCGCATCCTGAACACCTCACCCGATGAACCCGGGCACCCCTGCTAAGTCACCAAACGTAGCGAACCACTTGGGGTGACCTATGGCAGAGGTGTTGGTTTTCCAATAAATGGTTCCAGGGTGGCGGTACCCAAATCCGCCTCCCAAATTGAAAACTGGTTTTGAGGAATCTATAGATCAATTTTCTAAAGCACTGAAAAAATCTCTCTTGGACAAAAATGTCACCGGCCGCCACTACCCAACCAAATAATCACTCGAGCGATTTTTGGCATATGATGCCAAGTGTGCAAAAACGTTTTGAGCGATCGATTGCTATAATGTGTCATATTTATAGAACCTAAAAATATGGGATAAACGATGCAATCTGAGTGGATTCATTGGCTTTAAACCGCAATAAGTAGTTTCACGCGTTTCAATATTAATATTTCGAGGAATGGTATTAATGAAATAAAATGGTAAAATATTGTGCTACTTTAAATCTTCTTTATTTGTATTTGACATAATTCGAAATCAGATGTGGACAGTAATGGTTACCGCACACATAATATCAGCTCGGCATCGGATCGGCACCGCCTCGCCTCATTTCACTATCTTATCCCGAGGCGAGGCGATGCCGTTACGATGGTGATTAGTGTGCATTTCAGTATGGAGTTTCATGCGAAGAATTCTGAGCGGCTTGAGCCGAGGCGATGCTGATCTGATACCGTAGTGATATGTATGCGACAACCTTCATTTTCATCAGGTGTTCAAAGTTTCATCAAGAAGTATAACAACATCTACTGTAAGGTTTCGATAAGTGTGGTTTTTCAAAATCTCATGTAAACAGTGACCTTTTTCATGTCTTGTAATTTACGGAATAAAACTGTAGAGTTTGTCAAAAACAAAACCACAGACTCTTATCGTAGATTTTTCACATCTATGTCCACGTCACTTGAACATATGTAAATAATATTTATACCTTTGAGTAAAATATTACATTCTGTCACTTTGGTGACACTGAAATTATTGTTAATTTGAGCATAGCGATCGCTCAGTTGAATTGACGAAAGCGATCGTGAAGTACAGTCCTGATTTACTAGAGGTTAGATGTTTTAGACTGCCTACAGACGCCTTCTCGCAAGATATCTACTCTATATATAGTAGGTACATTCATTTCCTCCAATCCGTCTCCCCATTCGCCTGTTTCCGGATCCTAATTGATATTAAGCACCCAATCTGACCGTAGTCTCTCCGTAGATTGCAAATAATCGGGTCATCTTTCCTTTCCTGCCTTTCCTTGTTCCCGAGAGTGTTTCTAATAATATCCGCCCCGGACATTCGTCTGAATTGTCGGAACTCGGAACCCATTCATGTTTTATCTTCTACCCAGCCTACAGCCCATCTGAGATCCATCTATCTGTCGTAAGGACAATAAGTTAGAACAATTTTACTTTTTTCATTCAAGCTATTAATGTCCTTATTATTTATACGGACAAATTATTTATATTTACCTAACTTACAGCCTGGGTAACTTCTTATCTGAATCTCCAATGTCTGATGCATTATAATAATCTAACTTTGAAACAGAAATCAACATTTTTTATTAATATTTTTTTTTTTTATATTCAATAATATTGTTATTGGTTTTATAAAAACAGTTTATTTTTAAACAAGTTCTGCTGTGTAATTATTATTACGCGTGACAGCTGTTTCGCCCTCTGAAGGCATTATCAAACTGTCGCGTATTATCAAACGCGTAATAATAACTACACATCAGAACTTGTTTAAAAATAAACTGTTTTTATAAACCCAATAACAATATTATTGAATATATAAAAAAATAAAATGGAGTTCTATAAATTAAACTTAATAACAATAAATAAATCAACATCTAGAAAAAATATATTTTCCAGTAAAATCGGAATATCTGAACAAGTAATATTTATTTATAACTAGCTGTACCACGCTACGTGTTGCTGTGGCTCAGTCTGTGTGTGTAAATATATAAACATTAGCCCGTTTTGCTTTTACGTCCAACAGATGGCGCTGTTTCAAAAAAAGTATTTTTACCTGTCACAATTCCATGATAACTCTTCAAAATGACAATTCAACACACCATTAAAAAGTGATATAAAGTCATGAAAAGTGATGAAACAAAAACAAGATTTAATAGGTTACATAAGTAAGGTTTAGACGTTAGTTATTTTTCATCGTTTTTAATTATCCGCTCACCGTGTATCTCATGGTATTCATTTTTTAAATTAACAACTAGCTGAAGTCCCCGGCATTGCCTGCGCTTTACGTGGTGTTTTTCAAAATTTAATGTAAGCAGTGCCCTTCTTCTTGTTTTGAAGTTCAAGTGTGCAAAATCCGTCTAGGAATAAAACTGTGAATTTTTATACAATTCATATCTACGCCGTCCGCCCAGTGCCCGCCACGTACACTCTCATTTTTATAAATAGATAAATTTGCGAAGTAGTTTTGATACTTACCATAACCGTAACAAATAATTGTTTGCCTTTATGTAGAAGGAACGTATTTCTGTTGAGCTTTATATTTTGTTTTCGGTAACTATTACTGGTAGTCAAAACACGCAGTCGTGTCCAGGTTATCTGTTGACCTTTGATCTTCTCATCTAACTTGTTAATGGGTGGTCTTTATTATTATTTGATGCCTATATATCCTGACGTAGCCACATTCCTACATAAGTCAAAATCATTATATTATTTATCTGTGGCAAATCGCAGGCCGCGGTTTCTGCTTTATCGTCTTTTCTTATAGGTACCATTTTGATAATAGCATAAGAAAGGTTAGCCCGTCCTAATACGTTGTCGGAAATCAGAACCATAAGGCAGCGTATAGGAATAAATATATATATTATTTATTTTTATTTTGATGTGAGTACCTACCGCGTAAGAATGCCAATTGTGCCAGTCTAATTATACTATATTTGTGAGGCTGAAGGCAGTGGAGAGGGGAAGGAGATGAGGAAAAATAAGGTAGCGTACTACCTAGCTATTCAGATCAGGTCATCAAACACGGCTAAAGCAATCAATGGATCAATTAATCAATTTTGAGTGGTGGTCTTAAACCAGGGCGATAATGAGTGCTTATTCCACTTTCGAACGTTTCAAAAATTTATTATATATTATTTTAAATTATGAAATTGTGAATAACACAAATTAATCGAACGCACGCAAGGATTTGAACTCGCGACCTCGGATTGCTAGTCGAGAGTCTTACCTCTGATCTTTCTCGTGAAGTACAATGTACAATACTACTGTTTCTAGGAGAATGAAACCATTGCAATTCTTAACATTATTTCTCATTATTTAGTCTACGTTTTGAAGTTGATTTGCTCTCTGGCAGCAATATTGTCAACCATGTATATTCTTATTATTACTTATTACGTTTTGCTTTCAAAACATGTAATGCTTAATTTTTACTTTTCAAACAACGTGTCGTATATTTTGAATTAGAAATAAAGCACATTGCGCGAGTGAACTGTTTATCTCACGTTAAAAAATATTCTAATTTATTTATGTATCCCGGTTTTTGAATTTAGAAAGCAGGATTGAAATAATTACAGCGAGACCATTTGTTATTTTGAAACACAGCAATAATTTAGTATCTGGTACAATATTTAAATCGGATTTTTGACAAGAGGTGCACGTAAACAAAGCTTGCTAACGATTTATTTAAGTCGAATAAAGATTAGTTTAGGTTTCTAAGACGTGGCTGACCAACCTTTTGTTCGTCCATATTAAAAAATGTTAAAATATATATACAGGATATTAAGGGACGTACTTGACAATTTAACCCATGATTCCTGGCTTTATTTGGACTAAAAAATATTAATTAAATTTTGGTCTTAATTTTCTTACCGAAAATAGTGTCAAGAATCATAAGTTTAATTAAATTGAATACGTGCCTTAACACCCTGTATATATATTTAGAAATTCACAAAATAATTCCGATAAACTACTTCCAAGTAGTACTATGGCTAACGGTGTTTGTCTTTCAAAATCTTGTTATTACTTAAGTTTGCGGTTTAGGGATTTGTACAGGGTATCCGGGGGTAAAAAGCGCTAACTTTGGGCGGTGATTCTACATGATCGTAGAAGTAAAAAAGATAAATAACTTCCAACTTTATTTCCCATACAAAAATGTTTTTCCATAGAAGAATATTTATTTTCCCATATAAGATAATTCATATCTTAAAAATCCCTTAAAACTTGGAATTCCGAAAAAGTTAATTATCTTTTTTACTTGTGTAGAATCATCCCCCGAAGTTAGCGCACTTAAAACCGGACACCCTGTATATCTGTATACAATGAAATGTATTTATATAACTCATAATAATCTAAAACAAACTATTTCTACTTGTATCTGTTCGAAAAAAGACCTAATAACAAGAATATAAAATGTTATTTTATAATAGAAGGTGAGGTTTTTTTTCCAGTGAGGCCAACATTACTGGAAAACTTTGAAATGTAAAAAAATATAATAAAAAAAATAATAATCTAATACATACAAACAATTGCTTTCAGTTGCCAAGTCTTCAATAAATGCACCAACTGTTTTGTTTTGATACAAATTTTGTTTTCATCTGGTAACTTAATTATTAAAACAAGTGCATTTATATTTGCATTAAAGAATTGCATTTACTGAAAGTTTATATAAATTAATTAAACTTTATTGTTGTCTTTTAAAATAAATAAATTAGTATTGCCGATTTATTAAGAGCCGGTTAAAAAGGGATTGCATGCCGTTTCCTAATAAATTTTCAGTACATTCCTAATATATCGGAACACGTGTTCATGCACCTGCATTTGCCTTAGTAATTAACAATGACGAAATACGGATATATTCGGATTTTTATGAACACGACATCGTGATTATACATTCGTGTCTTAATAAAAGTTTATTATGAAACCTATCAATTCATTCGTTAAGGACCTACAGTCTCGTTTTTAACCGGATTACGAATAATTGAAAGATAATATTTTATATGTTTTATCCGTGTGTCTTCTACTATCGGGGTTGTCTATCATCAGGCTATCTTCACTTTGAAGGCTGCAACCCGAAATATAAAACTAGTACAATATTTTACCTCGTTTTTGTGAAACTGATGCATCAAGTCTGATGTTGATGGTAGCAGTTGCAATTTTTCATCTAGTTTTCACGTTGCTCGTTGGAAAGTTTAACTAAAATTTACATTACTAAATTAAATTTCAATTCCTTTTTAGAAGATACGAGTACATAAGAAAAATTAGGCCTTGCCAATAAACGCGTTTTAAATCATACACAACTGGCAAACAACCATTAATGTATCATAAATGACCGTTTAACAAATAGGTGCTAAATCTTTTAAAGCAAATTTTATACTAACAGCAACTAAGCTTGCAGTCTCGTTTTTGTTGAATACTAATAATATCATTTTATCCCAAGTAATTCTATTCAACAACAGGAACAATTATACATAGAACTGAATGCTCTCCGTGATAGTCGAGTTTTCGACCCATCCACAAATCAGTCTGAAGAAATGTGATGCAATGTGCTCATCCCTTCTGACGTGTAGATGGTTCATACCGAGCTTACCCGAGAGACAGTCAGTAGGATAGAGCCAGCGAGCGAGTAGTAGCTATACTTCCTTGGGTAGACAAATATATTTTCAACCTTCTTCAACATGAGGGAATACTTCACCTGGTGTGAGTGCGAGCACCCCACACAGGAAGCCCTTAGGAAAATAATTTCTGAGCTGTGTGAAGGGTGTTTTTTAAGAAAAGGAAGGAGAAGAAGTTCTTGAAAGGATAAAAGTATGAGGGCTAGTGATCAGTGTGTCCAGGAGTGACAGCGATGGGTCAGAAACCAGCCTCTCCCGATCTGGAACGCCACGCAGTTCACCGAATCAACCCCGGCAACCCTGCTAAATCACCAAACGTAGCGAACCACTTTAGGTGTCCTATGGCAGAGGTGTTGATTAAATTAATGGTTTCCAAACCACCTCCCAAATTAAAATGAATTTAACAATCTTTAAACCTTAAGGTAAGTACCACGTTAACTTTACTAGGACTACTACTAAGATACTACGTAGGTACTATGATCACAGGTTGTGCACACCTACTCTGTGGGTTATTTTCGTATTAAAATGTTATAAGCTGATCAAAACAATATAACTTTTCATTTAAGTTTGGTTTAAATTAATTTTAGAAAATATTGTTTCGCAAAATGGTACATTTGCACCGAAGGTTTGCGCAATTGTAAATGATGTTAAAGTCACCTTGTGGCTTCTAGTTTTTTTTAGCGAGTACATACCTTGTATTTTAAAATAAAAAATATTTTTATGATTAATAGTGTTTTTCTTGGCGAACCCTGTAGAATTGCGGAATCATTTTTAACGTGCTGCATTTTCACCTAGACAAGAACACAAGTAATTTATTATTTTAACTACTTTACATAAAATGTGACGTTATGCTAATTTGCATAAAGACAACACAAACTACATACATATATTTTGTTTGTCACAAACTATATACATATTAAGTTGCTTCGGTAAAAAACCACAATCTTGGTTGCATTAACGTGGACGTTATGGATTATCTAAACGCACTCTTGAGACTACACTAAATTGTCCAATCAGCAATGACGGGTTTTTTGGTACGTCACAGTTCACTAAATTGGAATCGTGGTTCAAATGCAACAAACATTGCCATTTGTCTATATACGTTTATTAATATTTTAATCATTTTACTTCTGGTAAGTTGCTGTTGAAGAAATGAACAATCCGAATTATGCTAGGAATTTTGAAAAAAACATACATAAATACACAGGATGTCCGGAAAGTCGTAGAATAAGCGGGAAATTAGTAATTACATATAAAATTTGCAGCCGATGTTTTGGTTCAACTTATGTTGTTTGAGTTTTCGAGTAAATCGATTCCTGCGGAATTTTTTAAAGGCAAATTTTACGACAAAAATCGGTCGCCGGGGGAGGTTAATATCAGCTGTTTAATGTATTTTAAAATGCATCGGAGGTGAGACCCGGCACCAAAACTTTTGTCAACACTTGCTGAAATAATTGTTTTAAATTAAAAAGAAATGCTCAGATCGAACGAAAAAAATGGTTTCTCATGTGATGTAGATTCACCAGTTTCACGTTTGTATTACGAATTTCCTTGCAAAACACCAAAGACGAGACAATACCCTAAAATAAAGCCAGAATCTTAACGACGTAAGTGATGAAGTCGTGTAAAAACAATAATCGCCGGATAATGGAAGCTAATTTTATAGTAAAAAATGTCTTTTTTCAAACCGTTTTATATTCAATATTTTAATGGTAGGGTCCTGTTTTTACACCGCAGGGATCCCTCTAGAAACTTTTTAGATTTTAGTAATACGTTCATCAGAACTACTTAACATGTGAGAGTCGAGCAACCCCACCATTATTAGTGTCTTATGTAGCCATTTTTTAATTTTTTTTGGCCGTAGTACTCGCCGATATTACGAATGAAAGACACACATTACAAGGTTACGAATAAGCTGACTTTATTTGATTTTCTCCTACTACCATCATGACAAGCGTGAAATGTTGCTTGCGAATGATGGAGACCTAGCAGAGGATTGAACCCGACCCCTTCAGACCTGTCGACCAACAAACAAACGAAATACGTACAGAATATAATATGCACAATTAGCATGTAGCCGGTAGCTACCCAATGTGCGAAAAAACACCTTTTATTTTATTTTCAATTACAAGCGTCAATGTGTGAATTAACATTTGTATTATTTTTAATGTTTACGAAACAAGGTTTTTATGCATAGCACAAAGGATAACATATTATACTGAATACATAATCTTTGTGTTATGTTGTAAAATTATTAACCTCAACACAGACTTGTTCTTGTGAGGAAAAATTCTTGCGTAAAAAAAGAAACCAATTACGCTGCGTCGGATTATTATTTAAAACCCGCCAAATTATTCAAAATGTACTGGTATTTTTATTCAACAATTATTAATTATTAGAGTTTTTCGGTATTTTTTCTCGAAAGATATTTTCAATTTATATTAGTTGTTTCAGTTTAATAATTATTGCCTAAAAATAATATTAAATTTTTATATTAATCTATTTGAATTTCACTTTTGTTTTTGGCTGTGAAAGATTAAAAGTCTTGCAAGCGGAAATTAACCTAATTCACGATGTACTATCGAGCTGACAATCGTCAGATAGATTCGTTGTCGATTAGGAAAAAGCAATCTTTTGATGGCAATCACGTGCACACACGCGGACATATACCTACGCATTTCTCTTAAATTTTGTATATTCATTTCTGTAATGACATTAAAGCAGCTAATATACAAAATAAATGTCGGTCTTACCCGATCGACATTTGGTGATGTTGTCGACTGCAATCCCTAGGTAAGAAGTTTCAATCCTTAGTCAAACCAAAATGGATTTATTTTTAAGTTATAAAAAAGCATTTTAAAAATGATTTGTTATAGTGGAAAATATTATATGTATAAACTAATGTAGGTAGAACACATTTCATTTTGTGAGAAATTTCTACATAATAATATCGTCATGATTTAACCTTACGCGCGTACTAAAACTGATGTATTTAATTAAATAATATCATATTTTTTGCAAAAATAAAACGCATGTATATACTTTATGACTGACGTCACACAGTCGGTTTCAAGTTTAGGTTCGAGTCACTGCAGTAAGTACCTAGTACAATAATTTGTTATGTCACTAATTTTGCCATTGACTGAATGTTTGTAGTTGACGTTGACACTAGTTGTAATATGAATGACGTCACACTTTGTGGATTGATATCTCGGCGCCCGCCTGTGTATTATTATTTGTCAACTCAGCAGTTATTAATCGAGTATAATCAAATAGCAATTATCTTCAATTGCGGCATCCCGACCCCGACTGCACTAGACAAGTTGTAACAGTTGAATCGTTCCTCGATTGGCGAAACTTCTGGAATTTCTAGTAAGAGATATGAGGCAAGACAGAAATTAATCTTGAGGCAATTCAACAGTGACGTAATTGGTTCTTGACATTCAGTTCTATCAATAAAATGAAACAATTGTTAGCAATTTACCCATTGATATTAATTGCACAAATAATTTTGGTAATTATTGTAAGAAGTCTAGCATTGATATCTGTAATGATTTTCTTATGGATTGACGTATGATCTTTGTTAAAAATCAGTTCCACTGTTGCTTTGCGTGATCAAATTAAGTTTTTTTTTGTAAATTTATTTAGATATAAGCAAAAAAAAATATAAGAAAGCGGCCCAAGATGTGTGGCTTTATGAATGTTATTAAATGTTTTGTTATGTTTTGAGAAGCTTAAAATCTTGACGATTTCCCGTAGGATAATTGTGAATATTTACATCGTGCAAAATATTATTTTGTAAATCAGTGTTCGTTTTATTTATAATATGTTTAGTTATCATCGTATTTAAATTGTATCCAAACATAATTTTAACTCTGGTTAAATTTCAAAATCATCCTCATCCACATATTTTATATAACCAGTAGTTTATTATTTTGAGTAACTTATAGTTTATTATTTTATATATCCAGTAGTTTATTATTTTGCATAACCTGTAGTTTATTATTTTACAAAACGTCTAATTTATTATTTTGCATAACCTGTAATTTATTATTTAATATCTATTATATTGCATATTTTGCTGTTATCTATTATTTTGCATAACCTGTAGTTTTATTATTTTACAAAACGTGTAATTTATTATTTTGCATAACCTGTAATTTATTATTTCATATCTATTATTTTGCATAACCTGTAGTTTATTATTTCACATAACGTGTAATTTATTATTTTGCATAACCTGTAGCTGTACTTTGTATAACCTGTAGTTTATTATTTTGTTTAACCTGTACTTTATTTTATTTAGGACTTCTTTGGATAAGAATAAAACACAAGTAACTAACACTTTCGTGTAAACCACTCAATGATTTCAATAGTTCAAATGAAATTATAAATGTGTTTATATTTTGTTTTACTTGTCTAACTTTCAGCAGTATTTTGATAAATTTAGTTAGTATAGATACGTAGATACCTAAATCACGATAAACCGACTTCGAGGACAACTGTTAGTTCAATTAAGTGGGTTAGATTTAGATAGTTTGTGTTTGTTAGAAAGGGTTTCATTATGTTGGCTGGGTGCTTATGTACATAGAATCTTCGGTCAGCTGCCCAACTTGGTAAAACAGCGTGAAGCTTGTTCAAACAATGCCGATGATATCTAATATCGTACCCCTCAAGTCCTGAAAACGACCTGACAAGATTCTCCATGTGCGGTTTGATGAAAAATTAGATACAGGGAGTAAACTGTGATAACTTGCTATAGTACCTTATTTGGCGATATCTAGTTTATTGTCCGAGTAACCTGTATTCCATTTTGCTTTCAACGCCATATACTTCATGTGAGAAGGTTAATTGTTTTTTCTCGATAGGTATAATTATACCTTATCATCACCGGAGTGCTCTAAACCTAACAACCTTCGCTTCTTTACCGACATATAGGTTGCTGGTTTGTATTCTTGCCACTTGTCTTAAATTCCATAATCGTGCCGTGAAATGCAGCAGTTTATTTGTGCTAACATTATTTAGTAAGTGTATGATATTTTATTGACAAATAATCGTAAAATGTTATCAGTGACGTCTGTGAAAACTTAGAAATGTGGCCTATTTCCTTAGTGTAATAATTGACGTCATTTTTTTATCTATAGAATAAGTATATCACCAAGTCTTATTTTCCTGTTATTATTTGTGAAACAATAGCTCATAGACTTCAGGTCATATGCATAAAAACTGATGTTTGTAATAATTTCCTGAAATAAAAGTCATTCACTAAGTTAGTAAGTTATTGTGTACAAAAACGTTTGTGCCTTTTTAAAAAAAGGATGGATTTTTTCGCAGAATTTGAACAATTCATCAAATTTCTTAGTTAAAATTCAAGTTTTGTGAAAGTTCTGTTTTTATTTCATCTCTGGCCGGATGTTTCAATACTTGGATAATAACAAAACTTGAATATTAACTTTGAAATTTGATGAATTTTTCAATTTCTGTGAAACAACCTGTCCCTAGTATCACAAGTAATCTTAGTTTATCTTACAGAATAAGGTCAGACATCTGGTCCATATATTCAAGACGAACGAGATTACTAGACGAGAATGCTGTTCCTCTGTGCAAATACATCCTAGATGCAGAAGTGCTTTATTGCATTCCGCATGAACACGTATACGTTGGGTATTAGTGTTCTAAATCCAATTAAACTACGGAGAACCCACTGCGAGTCTAGAGTATTGATTGGGCTCCCTCGCTATTGCATCGCTTCAGCGATGTTTGCTGACGACCACATTCACAGCTTTGTGTCCCTCTTAGGTACCAATAGTCTAATGCAACAACTTCAATTATGTAGTATGAAGGGATGAATGTATATATGGATGGAATAATTCTATTTTTGCTTCCTCGCCGGCTGACAATATTAATGTTTTATTACCTGCACTACCTTCATCAATTTTCGCATTTTGCACGTTTCTGTGATTAGAACGTGTTATCATACTGATATGTTCGTAATGTTAAATCAAAAGTGGGTGTGTCAAGCCTACGCAAGACAGAAGTGAAACTTCTAGTTTCAGCTGATGCTTGGCGTGGCGCAGTTCGCTGGTGTCTGAGAGAGAGGAAAGAAGAGAAGAGAGAGAACGTTCGTGAGCGGCTCCCCCACCTCAACAAGGTTTCACTTCAAAAATGCCACAGCCGAGAATCGAACCTCGCTTAACTGATTGATAGCCAACCACGCTGAGCACCAACTGTAAGCAAAGCCGCATAAATTGATTATATTATGTAGGTTCTGAAAATATGAGAGCTTGTTATGTTTTATAATGTTACCTACATCACACCCAAAATATAATATATTTTTAAAAATAATGTACAATGTACAGAAATAGAATCCCACACAAGATCGCGTAGTGCGCTCTAGCGAACGGATATTTTATCAGAGGGAGATAGTTTTAATTTTTTTTTCTGTAAATTATTACATATTATCAAAATAAATAAATTAATTAAATAAATGTAATACAATTATCATAATATACGGATTAGATAATAATTTTAATCCAACACAATAACGCAAAGCGCGCTCTAGCGGAGTAATGTTTTATCACAGTGAGATAAGTGTTTTTATTATTTTGCAATATTATTTTCTTTTAAAAAATGTTCTGACCTACTAAAAAATAAGATATTGAATGAAAAAGGCGTTAAAAACAAAAAAATAATGTGCGATGGCCGAGAATCGAACTCGGATCAACTGCTTGGAAGGCAACTATGCTGACCATTACACCACCAACGCCAGTTGTCGGGATGAGCTAAGAAGCATTTATATGTTACTTCAAAACTTTGACTAGATCAAATGAACTTTAATCGGTGGTGGGGGTACCCGCATTTTCGTTTCGGTCATGAGTCGGTTTTACTCCGGTCCTCGAAATTGCATGACGCGCGTAAAGAAGTTTCACTTCAATAATTATAATATCCTTCTATTGGAGTATTATAAAATATCTGCATTATCACTCACGGTGCAGAATGCAATAAATATATGATAATTATTACTATCGACAACTGACGTATCTTTGTGACTTTGACATGATTTAATCGTCATCTGCTGACATGTGTAACTTTTCAATTATTGTCTGGAGCCTGCCAGGGTACTTTCAGTATTTGCATATATGTTGTTTTTTGTACCCAAGACAGTCTCAATTACCCGGAATCGGTGGTGTTTTATAAAAACAACGGTAAATCGTTATCTCATCTCTGTAAAATTTCCTTATCCCTAGACAGCTGAACTTTCTGCATATTTTTTTTTGCTTTGTGATCAGTTTGATATATTGCTCCTCCTAGAATGTTGACATCGTGATGACTGTGACATTTACACATAGACAGCAGTGGCGGAGGGACTTCCTGGGCAGACTGGGCATTTACTAGCATATATTAGGAAGGCAGGGACTTTGTTGGGGAATGCATGAAAATTTACATGTATGAATTATGGGTAAAATTTTTGCCGATAGGATGATCGAATGTTCTCCCACCTTTTTTCTTCTGCGTGGATAATTTTTGATAATTCACTGAGATTACAATAATTTTCATTTGAATTTGAATTGTTGGAAAAAAACTACGTTTTTATGTAGTTTTGCATACCATTCCTCCAATATATAGCGTAGGTAACTCAACATGTTTGAACCTATGTGTAGAGTATATGTATTTTATTTATCAATCTGTGTTCGCTAAACGAAACGTTATCAGTGACAGCTGATCACAATTTGATTAAAAACTGAAACGGGCCGAGTAAGACATCTAACGCCAACCGTTGAAATGTAAACATTTCAAAATGGCGCTGATCGTCAATTTGATACTCATCAAATTTAATGTGATAGAGTTTAAAATACTTTTATTCCTTATGACAAAGTAAAGTTTATTTTCGTTATTTGAAATGTAAATACCATTGTAATACGGCTTACTTTTGCAGACCATTATTCCAAGTATTCTAACGATTTAACGACCGAATAAAGAAAATTTTACGGTTTTAGGATTTGTATTCTCATTTGAAAACCCGGTTTACGAGTTTACCCCGGGCGCAATTTTGTTGCAAAGCCACTGGCTACCGGTAGCGTTATATATGTTACTTCCTCTTAGTCAAAGTTCACCTCGTCGGATGCAAATAGTACAGCCGCGGGGAAGTTGCAAGGGAATGTATTTTTTTTTACCTCGCACTCGGCAAGACTGAATTATATTAGTTCATTTTCTATAGTTTTACTCGATTGTTTAAAACATGAACGTACCGAAACAACCTTTTTACATATTTATGAACATAGTAGCAACGCAAAAGAGAATATTAAAATGTATCCACCCAGTAAGATATCAAAATGTATCCACGTAGGAAGATATTAAAATATATCCACGCAGGAAGATATTAAAATGTATCCACGCAGTAAGAGTTTTTTTTCTAATCAGCTTTGGATTGTTGACGTAAACTATTGAACCCCGCAGAAAACAATTTTTCAAATATCAACACGTTGTTGAATTGTATAATTTACAACGTATTTTCTTTACTTTTTTATCTCACATAATCTGTGCATATAAAGAAGATAGTCCCGGTGTGGGTTTGTTTTTTAAACCTATCTACATTTTTATACATTTATTAATTGAATTTAAATTAAAACTACTCAAAATAAAATTTTGTATCTGTTATATAAAATAAACGTAACATAAAATAAACTAAGCAATAAGTAAATGTTTTTAGTGGGAAGGATGAACCTGATGCTTTAATAATAAATTATCAACATTTGGCGTCAATTTTGTAAGGTTTAATCTTAAGTCTCCTCGGCTAATGATGTCCAGTCTGTTTCTTTTTTTCGTTAGGAGATTGGTAACAGCGCTGAACCCCCTTTCCACTAGGTATGACGATGGAAAGGAAATTAAAAATTTCCTCGCTATATTCCATAATACGGGATAAGTAACGGGTATGTTTTTTTGCAGCCAGAAGTGCTGATATCCGTACTTAAACTGAACCTTAAGTTCTTTGTTTGTACTTATTTCAGTCAGTTCCTCTTGTTTTATGACATTCGTTTCTTATATGTCACCATATAGGTTAATTATCCACGGTGGTATTACCATAGTCAAAACATCCTCAAACCTAGTTTCAAAATCTGAATAGAGGGCATTTAAATGTTGAACGTAGGTTGAAACGTCGTCTTCCTGGCAGTTTGTCTGTGACGAATTGGGGAACTGGGAAAATTCGCCCCGTCCAATATTTTGCTTCATTAGTTTAACTCTGGCAAGAAACGCTGATAAGATGGACTTTTTTTAAATCAAATTTAGACTGTCGCCTTGTAACTGCAAATTAACCATATTAAATTTTGTAAACAAATCTGTTAAATAGGCGATGTCTGTTTTCCACTTCATTAAATTGTCTTTTAAAATTTTATCTTTAGTATCCAGAAATTCTAAAATAGTCTCAAAAAGTGCAAAAAATCTTGTCAAACATAAGCCTTTCGACAGCCAGCGTACTTCAGTGTGAAGGAGTAATTGATGAAAGTGTTCGTCATTTTCTTCACACAACTGCGCAAATAACCGCGTATTCAACGCGTTGCTTCGGATTCGGTTTACTGCATCAATGACTAATTGAAGAGATTCATGTAATCTAACACTCAAATTTTTAGCAACTAAATGTTGTCGATGGATGACACAATGTATTGCTAACACCCCTGGCACATTTTGTTTTAAATAGCTTATAAATCCACGATAACGTCCAACCATGGGAGGTGCTCCATCTGTAGCTACTGACATTATATTTGATAAAGGGATTGCTTTTTCAATGAAGTAATCCTTCAAAACATGAAATATTGATTCACCTTTAGTGTCGGTTAAGTGTAAGTAAATAGGTACTATCAGTGTATGTTGAGATCCACTATCGTGGACCCCCATTTTCATTTCATGGACCCCCAATTTTTTTTTTCGCTGACGTAGACCCCTTGCAGGTTGTCATAGACCCCTGGGGGTCGATATAGACCACTTTGGGAATCACTGGTCTATATGAAATATCAAGAACCACCCCATTCCCTTTCCCCACCGCTTAAAGCACATTTTGCATGCTTCATGATGAAAGTTTGCACTCTAGACATTAAAAATAAGAGGGAAATTATCGTGTATATCTGATTTCTAAAAACTCTGTAATTCCTGTTACACCAAAACCTCCTAGATCTAGGAGGTTTTGGTTACACCCGGCACACGACGGTCTACGCCCGGGACTACACCTGCACCGAGAAAAAAGAGTATTGCTGATTTAAAAAGGGATAGCATACCATTTCCTAATATACTTTTTGTACATTCATAATATATCGGAACACTTGTTCATGCACCTGCGTTTGTACCGATAGTACACAATGACGAAATGCAAAAATATTAGAAGTTTTATTAACACATATTCCGATATCGCCATAACACATTCGTATTGTACTATAGTTTATTAGGAAACCTGTCTATTCATTTTTTAAAAGCCTGCAATCCAACTTTTAACCGGAATACGAATAATTTGAAGAGATTTTTAATACATTAGCAATATGTTATATCAGTAAGTTTTCTCCGTGTGGTGTAATATATACTCGTAATAATATATTAGAATTCCCTGAACGAGGACGAAGCGCCAGGAAGGAGCCAAGTTTTCATAATACACAAACAAAACTATTGTTTTATCCATATAGAAAGTCTCCCGATGCGTGCACTTCCCTATCACATCATATATTCTTCCCCATCGAACCCAATTCCCTAGATATGTTACAAACTTAAACCACCAGGCCACAAACACTTTGGAAAACAAAACTCCGATGTTAACAATTTATTAGTATTGACTTCCATCTAATCCTTTTAGTTCATTCCCGGAACTTATCCACGATGCTTACTCAGCCTTGTTATTTAAATATTAGGACTTGAAGTCTATGCAACTGTTTAAGTTTAAAAAAAAATCTTATTTTTGAAGATAATATCTATACATTTATTATGCCGAAACGTTAATTATATGAAATTCCCTCGATAGAAAAAAATTGCAAAGCTCCGAAAATTATTCTTAAATTATAAAATATTATGAAAAAAAATTACTCTGTATCTTTAAATGCAACTAGCATTTGTCGAGAAATGTTTGCTCTATTTTAAACGAGCCGTGTTTTATTAAATATTGTTATTTTTTTTTTAAATATTAACGCGCTTCCTCGAACATTCGTATTTACATATCTCCCTTTCAGGCCATCTTTGAACGCTTACTACGGGGCCTTAAAAACATCTTCACTCTTCTGCTGATTCTATGGTTACCTATTCATTTCTCAGTATTAACACTTAACAGGTATTGAAGAAAAATATAACTTTTCTGTTTTTTTAAACGTGCGATTTTTGATACCCCTGGGGCCTTAGCATGAGAATCGATCGAACTTAACGATATCGGATTGCTAAGCGTATCTACCGACCATTTTATAACGACTTCCCTAGCATGAGAACTCCATTGATATCTCTAACGACATCGATAAGGCAATAAATACAAATCGATATACGCTGGCAATACTGGGACGGAATTGTCTATGAATTGGATAGACGTCAGACGTCAAACGTCAGATTTCAAGCTTGATCATTGTAACCGCCTTGTTTTTTAAATATTTTACGATGTCGCAAGCAATGGTAGCTGGGTAAGTTATTTATTTATCTTTTTATGTGAAAGAATTTCCATTATTATCAAAGAGATATACTTACATTCTATTGTGTCAAAATTTTGAAGTTATTTTTACTAATATTTCAATCATACGCAGTATTTTAAGATATTCAAAATGCTGATATTATGATTTCAGGAAGAGAGTAAGGTCGACGACCAGTCAAATGGATCTGCTAACCAGCTATATGGCTGTCCATTCGGAGTTCGCCGCTGGAAGGTTTGTGGGACCTCGGGGTTCGGAATTTGGCGGAACAACTGGCAGAATTGGGTCCTGCTAAGTCAGCCGAGCAGTGGAAAACAGTGAGTATTTGTACCTACCTATACAAACTGGTTGCAGCAAACTTTGCTGACCTTCTAATATAATCTATCATCGAGACACTTGATATAAGACCGTAAATCACTTTTAACCTGACATTATTTTTACATTTTACAGACATGGCGTGACATAGCTTCCCCTTCTCGCCCGAGCAAGAAGAGGAAGCTAACTGACAAGCCAGATGTGGGGGTTCGGATGGTGATGGCGCAGGAGGCTAATAACCAATCATCCAAGGAGCTTGTGGGAGCTATTCATAAATTCTCCAATATTTTTAAGGTATTTCCTATTTCTCTTCGAATCACTCCCAAATACAGCGCTACACGTGTAAGTTGCCAGATTAAAATATAAAGAAATAGCGTCAATTCATGTTTAGGCCAGCGCCAACTTATAAGTGTGGCACTGTACTTTTAAATTAGAATTAAATCTTAGTAGAACAAAATAAAATGCCCAGCTTTGACTTATTTCATTTATTTATTGTACTATTCCCAATGTACTATTTTTCCATTTTGCGCGGTGGAGTTTTTATTGTTCTGTTTGTTTAGATATTCTTTGTGTTAAAAAAAATTAATAAACATGTAAAATCCAGCTTGGCGAGAAATTCAAAATGAATAAATTAATTTATAATCTTCCTTTTAGTATGTCGACTACCTATTGTTATTTAAAATAAATTAATGAGTTGTTATTTATCATTTCAGAGTTCAATGGATCGATTTGCTGACATTTTTGAGGTATTTCCTGTTCCTTTTTGTAATTATTTGTCAAGGCACCCCGAGACCGGGCAAGATACAGTGTCTACATAGACATGGTGCTTTTCTGGTCTCGTCTCACTGGCACTAATAACTAATTTACTATAGAAGGTAAATTAAGTTAGTAAATTAATGAATTATCATCTCTTGTTTCAGAGATACACGGCAGTGGAACGTGAAAGGGTTTGTTTACTCCAACGACAGTTGGCGAGGTATTTATTTGCTATACATCTATACAGGCTTTTAAAAACATTTAATGTACAAAACTGAACAAATTAAATTAAATATTGCATTATTTAATATGTCACTTGAGAGATTGCGAAGTATGTTCACAAAGGATGGAACACGATTATTAACAATTGTCCTTGGAGAGGCAAGCAGTCCAGCTAGGAGGTACGATGAAAGTAGAATGAATGAGATCTCTAATAAAACATTTCTAATTCTAGACAAACTCAACCGTCAACATCATTTGCTAACTCGCCCAACTATACGTTGAAGTTGGAGTCGGAGGATGAATACGATTAGTTTTTAAGTTTTTTTTATAATTTTCAAGATAATAAGTTTTTTGTATACTTTGTGTGTTAAATTTTTATTTTTATTAACGTTTTGTATGTTCATAATTTTTATGTTTCTTGTGAAAAAGTGAAACTCAACAACAAATGTCATTTTTTTTACAATTTAGATACATACAATACACTATTTTAAAGTACTTGTTGTGTAATATTGCATGCAGCACTTTGCATATACATATACTTGATTAGTAGCAGTTCTTCAAACTCTTGCAATGTCTCTGTGAGGCGTGAATTGTTTTTACAATGTAGGTACATACAATACAATGTTTTAAAGTACTTGTTGTGAAATATTGCATGCAGCGCTCTGCATATATGAATATGTACTTGATTAGTAGCAGTTCTTCAAACTCTTGCAATGTCTCTGTGAGGCGTGAATTGTTTTTACAGTGTTGGTACATACAATACAATGTTTTAAAGTACTATTGAAGTTCTTTTTGAGAAATATTGCATGCAGCGCTTTGTATATATGTATACTTGATTAGTAGCAGTTCTTCAAACTCTTGCAATGTCTCTGTGAGGCGTGAATTATTTTTACAATGTAGGTACATACGATACAATGTTTTAAAGTACTATTAAAGTTCTTTTTGAGAAATATTGCACGCAGCGCTTTGCATATATGTATATTTGATTAGTAGCATTTCTTCAAACTCTCGCAATGTCTCTGTGAGGCGTGAATTGTTTTTACAATGTAGGTACATACAATACAATGTTTTAAACTACTATTGAAGTTCTTTTTGTGAAAAATTGCATGCAGCGCTTTGCATATATGTATACTTGATTAGTAGCAGTTCTTCAAACTCTTGCAATGTCTCTGTGAGGCGTGAATTGTTTTTACAATGTAGGTACATACGATACAATGTTTGAACATGATGAAGCACTATAAGTCAGTTTCCTTGTTTAATATATTATCATTCGTGGGAGAAGTACTTTCGCACTAGTTCGTCTCTCACTCTGCGGGCTGCAACAACCCTGCTGACATCTTCAGGCTGGTGCAGCAGCTCAACCTCTCTTAACTCTACATTATCATTATAATCGTCTGTTAATCTGAAAATAGAGAACAATTTATTAATATTTTGTACTGTTGCCTTACTTTTTTAAATGCATATAGTTCAACAAGGAAACTGATTTATAGTGCTTCATCATGTTGTATAGTATAGCACAAGTAATAATTATTTGACCAGCAGCATCGGGCTCATAATGGAGAACTCTGTCTTTCCTGAGGCAACGGAATATAGCCTTCCATGCCCCAAATAGGCGTTCTACGGAACATCTCGCCTCACAGTGCGCCTTTGTGTATCTGTATTGGGCACTCCCCTCGACTGCATTCAATATTGGTGTCATCAGATAAGGCTCGAGTGTATATCCAGAATCGCCTGATTGAAACAAAACACCCATTATAATAGGTACATACAACTACTAAATTATGATTTTTTTGCCTTTTTTTAAAATGAGTTGTTGAAATACATACCTAGCAAGAAATATGTCCCAATTCTCTGATTGTATAGTCTGTTCATTTCAGTTTTGACTAAACTATTATTCCAAATGAATTGGTCATGGACAGTACCCGGGAAGCGTGTGTTGATGCTCAATATTTTCAACGTAGCATCGCAGACCTGTTTCTCAAACATAAAAAACCTTCAATAAAATTTGAAAACAACAATCCGGCTGTTTTATTTCTGAAAAAATATTTACCACTTGACCATTCAGCGAATAAAATCCTTTGTGGTTTTTGTACTGCTCCTCGTGTCTGGAAGGGGTGACGATGGCGATGTGGGTGCAATCAATGCATCCCAGAACATGTGGAAAGTTTAATTTTTCCCTAAAACTACTCTCTACTTGCTTGCGGGCTTCATTTGTAGCCGGAAAATGTATCCATCTTCTGTACAGATGTTCTAAAACTGCCTTCATAAAGAGTTTTATGCACTTGCTAACGGTAGTTTGCCCTATCGCCAAGAAGTGATCTTGGCCTACTCCACGTTGGTAGCTCCCTGTAGCAAAGAAGCTGATGGGTGCGAGTACCTGTCAACATCATAAATAATACAACTAATTAATAAACTTCACTTTTGATCATTTTAATCACTTTATTGTGAAAAATTATCATCAGCAATCGAAGCAAATTTATTTTTTTCACGTGGTCGTTCCAGTGGTGGATAGATTTATATTGTGTTTTTGTTTTACTAAGATATCAATAATATTTAATACTCTCACTTTAATGTATACTGGAAGTCCTAATGTATTTTTTGACACTAGAAAAGGAGTTAATTGATCAATGAGATCTCTAGCCATAATACGCGATATTCGAAACAATTGTCTGAATTCCGTCTCTGCAAGTTCGAACGGATTCAATTGATCGCGTAAACGACGCCTTTCAATCCTACGATCTTCCCTAACCTGCCTCCTTTCATTGAACCAGAAATTTTGCATAATGAACGACATTATTAAAAAAATACGTATATCGACAGCCAACCAAAGTTTTAACTGACACTCAAGACCCCACGTTATATTCGGCGGGCTTTTAGCAACCGTCGGTCGGAAGTTATCCTATCGATACATTCTCATGCTCGCAATTTTAACGATACCGTCGCTACTTTGACCATAGACAAGGAATTTTAACAATCGTCGGTTGTTATATTTTGATCGTGCTAGCATATGTCGTTAAGTGCTCATTGATGACGTATTTTAACGATATCGTATTGCTATAGGGCTATATCGACTTCTCATGCTAAGGCCCCAGAGCGTCTCTTGTGACGCACGTTGTAAGATAAGTCTAGCTATTTATATTCTGAAATTTAGGCAAATAAAAACCAATAACCGGTTTATTCTAAAATTGGTTTGGAAATTCAATCTCTTGGTATTTTTTAAATAGTTTTTTACAGCGTTTATTCACCGCGCAATAAATAATATGATGTTGACGCTGAAAATACCTTCAGTAGTTAGGTACTGTCTTTAAAAAATATGTTTTTTCTTCGTTAATTTCATACTTTTTTCTCTTGTTTCAGGTAAGGCATTATTTCTTCTGTAATTTGTCACTTGGGAAGATTTTGGCGTTGCTGGTTCCAAAGGTAAGTAATGTTTAAGTGTTCAATAAATAAGATACGTTTGTTTTGATGTCGAATCGTGACATCAATTGAATCATCAAATGCATACTTACATACTTTCAAAAGTAGGTAAATATTTTGACGTTAATGTTGTCTCAGAAGTCTGATTTGAAAAGAAGTATTTATATTGATAGCGACATTTTCGGTAATAGGGTATTTTCACTGTTTTTTTTCTCGAAATCTATACGGTATTGAACGTATTTTAATTTTATTTTTGTGTTGGTGAATACATTTTCTATACCGATTTAAAATATGCCATTTTCGATTTGCCGCCAAAACGACATGTTCGTTTTTATTCGTTGATTCGGCGGCGTTGACGTCACGCTTGTGTAGATTACATTTGCACGGTACGTTTAGAGTAATGTCGGTTAAAACGGAAATTGGTAATACAAATAATCGATTTACCACAGCCTCATATTTCATTATTTATTTACTATACACGTAGATAACTTGGTAACCGTAGCTTGGACATAGTTTTTCATAGTCTTACCACACGCTCATCGCTCTACTTCTGTGTAAGCATTCACAGATCTGAAATAGTTAAATGTAACAATAAAACCTATTTAGAAAAAGGACAAACTAAAAGAATTGCGTTTTAGGTTTTACGAAATATGTCTACTGATCATTTGATGGACTTTATTATATTACTCTTTAAGTATTAAAATAGCCTAATTTAATCAATTATTCAACTGAAAATAATGTTTCATTAAGATAATACAAAGTTCGAAATAGTAAGACAACACGATGCCCCTATCGGAATCAACAATGTATGTTTGAATAGTTTAAATGACCAGCACAAAGGTTTGTTTGGTATCTAGCGTATGAAGCGATATCTGACTATTTTTTTTATTTTTGTGGGATTTAGTGAACATATTTTATGGCGTCCAGCTTTAGACATTGTCCAAAAAATGCCCCCAAAAGTATTCAGTTTTTATTTATTTATTTATAACTTACTCTACAAGTTTAGACATAAAACAAATCATTTTTCTTAAAAAAATTACAATACAATAATGCAGTGTAAACATACTAATATTGAGGTGACTGCCCTTGAGGTGTTTTTTCACGAAAACGGCGCTATATAAATTAGCCAAATATTATTATTATTATAATGATTCAAATTAGCTCAAATTTAAACTAATAACAATTTAAACAAATATGTGTTAAATTTCTTTTAGTTCTTTCGGTACTATTAAAAATATCTGCTACTTCTGCATTTTGGTTGGTATGGTTGGTTGGGAGGTACTGGGGAATTTATAAACAAATTGGCATTGAAATTATTGTTGGTGTGAAAGATATTTTTAGTTTCTATGCCTCCAGTAGGAACATAAAAATATAATAGCATTAATTAATCATTAATTTAATTAACACAATTACGAAACGACACATAGGTATCATCACATGACTCTGAAGACAAATAACAATATTTTTATCAAGACAAGATTAAAATTTTAACTTAAACCACAAACTTCACACATGGATAGGCTAACAAAGTTATTATAAATATACCGCGGACAGATAACTTCTACAATAACAAACTTCACGCCTATATCTTTCTCTTTTCTTCTCCATTATTTTCAGTTATTTATTTTCTATATCTCTCGTTTCTTTTCTTTTTTTTAATAATTTTTTTATTTGTTAATTTGAATTTTCTTTTTTATTACCTTTGAAATATTTAAATATATAAAATGTCTGCCACCTCGGAACAAGCTCAACCTATTTATTTATTTATTGGATAATTTGTATAGCGCCGCTTTTGTGAGATATCACCTCAAGGGCGCTTTACAGTTGATGCAGGTATTACAAAAAATATAAATATTACAAAAATAGAGTGAAGTTAAGTTAAGTAAAATGAAGTATAGGAACCTAATTAGATGGGAACCTAATTTATTCAAAAATATCAGTTTATTCAAAATATCTATGTTCATTTTTTTTTTAATTAAAAGTAATACGGGGCTTGCAATAAGGTAATTAATGATTTTAAAAAGAAAAATATCAGATACCAATCTTCCGTCGGACAGCTTTATTAATTTTTGATTTTTCATTAGACAGTTATCGTTCGTATTTTCGATAGGAGTGTTAAATCTGTTTTTGCATCTTCTTGGTAGTTCCCACCCATCTGAGCCTGCAGTTCTGTGTAAACTGTCATTAATATCGTATTTTCCTGTGGACGACCTCTGTTTTGTTTAAGAGCTTCTAAGAACAAAGAAGAGGAAAGATTGTGAAGGCCTGTCGCACTTATAAAAACAGCCTGGATTGTATTATGTGCAGTCACAGTGTCGTAAAAACCGATTGCTTCCTTAATTATGAGTTGCCACCTTTTTGTAGAACGCCCTTGCAGTATTGTTTCACAAAAAACACCAATTTAAATATTTTCCGCTTCGTATCCAGTCATAGCTATTTCATGATTAATTTCATAATTATTTTGAGATTTTCACGGTCAAAATTATTTCGATTATTTATTTTTTGGGTATTATGCCATGTTCCTTCCTCCTTCTTCAGACAATGTTTCGGCAAATGTGTTCATCATTGGCTAAAGAAGGAGGAAGCGCAATACGGCATAACATTCCAAAATACACCTAGTAAATAATAAAGAATCGAGATAAATTATTATTGGGAGTTTCGTAATATTTCCTGTTGTGTTTTTCCCGTAGTGGAAGATACTTTCAGTATCGCCCAGGTGTAAGACCACCATTAAGAATTGAAACTTTGCTTGAAATGGCTTTGGCAGTGTGTTCTTTCCCACCTTCATCTTCACCATCTCCTTCCCCTTCCAACTACCTTCAGCATCACAAAATATGAGGAGATGCCATAGTCTCACTGGCCCCTGACGGTTGGGAGCAATTGGGACTCTTGTCGGTTTTACATTTAAAAAAAAAATTAAATCTAAAATAATCATTGAATTGACTGAGGGACGCTTTCATCCCGTGTGATAAAACAAACGATGACGACCTTAAAAGCATTAAACGTAATATTTTTTAATAAGTACAGCCACAATTATTATTTTATAAATATATCCTAAATAACTGAAATTCCTTGTGAATATTGTGCAATGCATGCAAGATTACTTATGCAGGTGGGATTATTGCTTTGAATGCCATACGTTTACGACCCACACAAAACATAATGAGTTTGTTCGTTTCGTCAATTTGCCAATGTACCGGGAAAGGTTTTTGTGCCGATGCATTACGTCAACGAACCGCGTGAAGGAGTTCTGAGAAAATCACGCTCTAAAAAGCTACATGTCTTTTAGCGGAGAAACCCGCAAAGGCTTTGGTGAGGCTTGTTTCTCCAAATTTTAGTTTTGTAATTAAATTTATCATTAATAAAAAAAATCATAATTGAGATATCATAGACTTTAAAGAAATGTACATCACAATAATGTTATAAAACCCGCGGACAGCTTTGCCTTTGAGGGATGTTTTGCTATACTGTAATTTTATTTGCGTAACTATTTATGTACACACAGTCACACATGTGTATCAAAACTTTCAATAAAAAAATAATAATGTCAATTTTTAATAAATAGATGTAAATGAATTCGCAATCGAAATAAAATTAATTAATTAATGGTTCTTAAAATTTCAGGGTGAGTGGACTTGAATGAGAAATTCATATTTTGGCAAAGTTAGACTAATATTTTGGATAAAAATGTTTTGTTCTTTTTGAGCGTTGACTTCGTGGCGTTCATTTCTTACACTAACGACTTATACGCGGGATTCACACGTTGACAAATTATTTGAAATCGTTATCCTCAATAAAACTTATTTTAATTTGACCACTGGATAGACCCATATTTGCTTTATTCAATTTACCTATGCACGCCACTGCTGTTATACTTACTCTAGATTGGAAATCGGTCCCGGAAAACATGGTGCAATTAAAGAAATCAATTTTGTAGTTAGGTCATGTCGAGAGGATGTACAATACCTTTATCGGAACTTTCTAGGTCGAATTGAGCCGTTTTTCGCTCTTTTGTAAAAGGCCCGCTCATCTGGAATAGACTTCCCTCGGCTTTTTCTAATCTCCAGAATTTGGCTGAATTTAAACGAGCTTTAAAAACAAAATTATTCAAAAAATCTTACCATTTATAAATCTTAACTTCTTTTCAATATTTTATAATAAGCCATATTCTAAAACTTCCGGTAATTGTTTGGTTTCGGTTGCCTCCTTATTGTACCCTTTAAAATGTCTGCTCAGAGGATTCTCATTTCTGAGCACAAACTGCCTCTGTTTTATATATATATATATATTTCTATTATTGATACATTATTTTACAGTATTTCATATTTTAATTCAGTAATGTTGGCCTCACTGGGTTGTTTACCCGTCCTGAGGCCCCCATTTCATATTATAAGAATTTATACATTTAAACAAAAAACAACATAAAAATAAAGATAAATTTAAACTAAAAATAAAGATTAGAAATTAATATCTAATTATCACACTAAAAGAAAAAAATTAAAAGAGAATGGAAATCGGCATTTATAATGATTTATGTGTTTGTGCGTGTTGCGTGTTTTATATATTTTTTTTGTGTTGCGTGTATATGTTTTATTCTTTTATGTTATAGAATTCTGGAAATATTTTCTTTTTTGTTCTTTAATCCATTTTTTTTATTTTGTGTTTGAATTTATTTTTACTTTCCTCAATTTTTGTTTCAAGTGGAAGCGTGGTATTTATGGTGCCTTTGTCCAAAGGTAGTGTTTACCGTCGGAGTTTTTGTGTTTTTTTTATACGCTTTTCTGACCGGTCTATTAGTGATATTTTGTGTTTGTTGGGGTTTGTTTTTTTGGTCGAAAATGTAGTTTAGTAGTGTTTTTACATATAATTGGCGTATATCAAGTATGTCACAGCTTTTAAATATTTGGTCTGTGTCGGTTAGTTTATGTTTTTTGAGTATTACCTTTAATATCGTTTTCTGTGCGATTTCTATTTGAGCGGTAGCTGCGTTTGTTGCTCCTCCCATATTATGTTTTAAGTTTTAATATTCTTATTTTTTCCTGTCCTGCTGTTATTGTTATTCTACGTTTTGTTATCACTTTGTATAAACAGTATATTTAGTGTTATAATATTAGATCTGTATTGGGTAAGTCACCCTGTAGGAATAATTTAAAGAAAATGACCACTAATACTAAATTACCGTTTTTAAGTTTATTATAAGCGCACTTGAAGTGAAATGTCTCTAAACTGCGTTATATAAATACCATGTTATTATTATTATCGGACGGATTTGTTTGAGAAGAGGTACAGTTTCAGATGTGAGAAAGAAGTATGAGGTAGGATAGATTAAATCTATTTCCCTTATAAGAATGAATAATCTTATCATCAGTCTAGTTTCCGGGAAACCAAACAATGGTAAATAATTATTTGTATACTTGCACATACCGCTATGTTTGTTCAGTGCATCTCCAGAGTGGAATGTCCTCTTGGTGAATTATTTTAGACATACTTTATTTTGAAATCAATGTCTGCCGGTTTGGGATATACATTTCCTTCAAGGACGAGATAACTCTCGTATAACAACAATGATGTGTCGACGAAATAAAGTTTTTTAAAACGATGTTGGTATTTGTTGCATCTATTTATAGCAATCCAAAATGTGCCTAAATGCTGTTAAATAATTTTCCTCAACAGCAATAAGTTTCTCTAACCTTTCAACAGTTATAGGCATTAGGCACACGCGGGGAAACCCCAGCTAATCTAATCTCAAATCTAATTCTTGATATGTAGTACCAGGTTACCAGGCAGGCAGAAATGTGACGCAGGTCGCGACGTCAGCAACGGCTTCCCCGACTCGAGAGCCGGCAGAATCAGTTATTATTATTAAATAGTAAGTCCAAACAGTTGAGCAGTATTGGCTGGCAAATGGTCCTTGGACTTTCCAACCGTTTCTGTACCCAGCAGCGCTGACGCTCCTCCGTAACGCCCGCCGGGTGGGAGTTGATAAAACAAGCGACCAAGCCCGCCGGACAGCCAGTGTCACACTGAATCCGTTCAAGACAGATACGATATTATACGATCAATCCCGCGCTATATTCTAATTCAAAAAACGAACGCCGAAATCGAAATCCAAAACTAATCAAATCAAGTAACGTGAAATTGATGATTTAAAAACAATTCTACTCAAAAAGCTGATTGATTTAACGATTCCAAAGCTCCGAATTGTGGACTTTTGTGCAATCTCAATCAAAATTTAACCCACTCTTGAACATTGCCAATTTGATAAAGAGTCTTATCATATTAATGATTCCAAAACTCAGAAACGAGAACTTTTAATGTGTAAAAATAGCTGTGATTTGTGGGGACTGAAATCTTCTTCATCGTGAAAAGTATAGTGACTTGAGGAAAAACTTGTGCAAAATATTAACTAGCACCGTTTAACGTCGGTGTATTTAAATTTTAAACTAGACTCAGTTTTCTACCTGCTACCGTGAACAGGAGAACGTTCTTGCAACGATACGAGACAGTATTCCCAAGGACCCAGGACTAAAAGCGTGCTTCTATCTCGTTTATTTTTTCATCTGCGCTCTTCTAAGGGTGTTTGAACCTTGGATATACCCTCGAACCTAACAAGACCCAGGAACAGTTAGTTGCGCTCGGTACAAGGACGAAGGACATTATTCGTGTCCTGCACCGGGACTATTCGGGACTATTATTAAAACTATAAAGCGAAGTTTTGTTATTATATACAAGTGTAAGTAGTTAAGACGATGTCTTTCCTGTGGATGGGCGCATTGAATCTGGGGCTTACACTCGGTGCTACATTGGCTGTTATAAAAGCGTGAGTATTAAATAATTTATTATGTATTTTTACTACATATGCGCACTAATTATCTAATTCGCCCACCAAAGCAATATTTCATTCTGAAATTTAAGATACAGTAAATTATTAAGCATCTAATTCTATTTAACTATTTAGTATGTTTAAATCTCGAATAATGCTTTCTTTTTATAATGATCCACGCATGTTTTGTTTGAGATTGACCTTGTGATAATGCATTTACTTTCTCCTCGTATGTTAGTAACCGCAGATAATCTTTAGCTATCGTAGTATTCTGCATGTAGTGGGCAATTAACTAACCTCAATTATGCGTCGTACTTGCGCCCACGTATTTCTAGAATAATAATAATAATACTTGGCTTACTTACAGAGCGCAATTTTTGTTAAATATCTCCTCAAGGACGCTTAACATAGCTAGAGAATAACTGAAAAATATAACTAGAAATAATGTGTAAACTTAGAGTCTCTCTACTCTTCTCTCTAAGCGAAATCAATAAGTGTACAATCATCTTTAAAACGTGGTTTCTGTGAAAAATTACCTGAGTTTTACAGTATGTCGATCAAGTAATTATTACACTGTTAGATATTGTGAAGATGAAGGTTAGATGACTTTTATACAATCTTATTAATAATTGATGATTTATTCGTTCTCTACCCCCTGAAGGGTCGATAAACTGGAGGTAGGTGGGTACGTGGTACATCTCCCCCGTTTCGGGAAGTTTGCTAGACTGTTTGTGGCTGAAACGGTAGGATAAGGGGGAGTGGGAAGGGGAAGGGATGGCTTTGGAATGAGGGGGGAGGGTTGGCCGTTCCCCTATTCCAGAAATGTATCCACACCTGCGTTCTAGGTTCTATACTTCTAGCAGTGGCGTAGCGAGCTGACGCTAAAGGTACGAAAAAAATATTTTTTGCACAATACAAGGAGAAAAATAATTATTGCTAATTTATTAAGAATCTCTTAAAATTGCTAATTCCGGTTAAAAACTGGATTGCAAGCTTACTAATGAATCAATAGGTTTTAATAAATTACAGATATGTAATAATAATAATAACATGATAATCCGATTATAACATGTTTACACCGATGTACTGGCTTTATATCGCTTTTTAAAGTCGTGTTGAATAGTCACTGTGTTGAGTTATCTGGTCACCCCTATAACCAATGCCGAAATGTTCACAAACAGGGAATGGCATTATTTCTATTTTGCTTCTGTTTTCCTCTTCCCAAGTTTCGTATTTTCTGACTGTTGCGTTCAGATCATAGTCGACCAATACAGATCTAATTCCCATGAAAATACGAGTATATTGACATCTGCCTCTAAAAAAGTATTCACATCCGTTCTGAAGCGGGGTTTGCCTGTGGGCGGGGTTTATAGTGAGTCACGCCACTGTTTCGTGACGTACACAGAATACGGATGAAGTATTCAACTTTGAGAACCTGTTCGTCGTTTTTTTTGATTTTGGTTTTATTTGGAGGTTTTTGACTTCAGAGTGGAGATAACAATCCTTATTATTATAGCGTTACTAGGCCGAGTTTACACAATGAAATCTTTTTATTTCATATTTAAACTGATTAACTAAGTTCCAGGCTGAAAATACTTAGCCCTAGAAATTTCAAGATAGAAAAAAACACTGTACAATTTTTGTGATACCAGAACTCACCTTTCTAGAGTTTTTGATTATTGATTACACATTCTTCTTTCATTTTCTCTTAGTGATATAGTAGCGCAGACACGTGAAAAATCACGGAATGTACTGATTCCTTGAAACTCCAATTTCGATAATGTCGAATAATTAGTCGCCTGAAATATCAATACAAATTGAAAATATCTCCCTAGTAAAAATAAATGCCGCCAACGCGAATTGAACCCGTGCCTTCTGATGTTCGGTCAGGTTCTCTGAAACCACTGAGCTATGTCGGCTTAGTTCCAACCCGCCAAATGATTCAATATGTACTAGTACTCCAATCAACAATTACTGCTTATTATATTTTTTCCACCTGTAAACAACCAACTTTATTTTTGTAGGAAAGACTTTGTTAGTGCTAAATTTCTCACTAGATGGCGTCGAGACACATAATATCTTCATTTAAATGTATGTGTACAAACTATATGCAAACATGTAAAAAATTATTGTCAAATAAACGTTTTTATTATTATTATTATTATTTATTATTTATTGGTGAAATATTTTTGACTTGTCAAACATAATTATTTTTAATGATAAATTAATGTTTATAAGACAAGGTTTTATGCATAGCATAAAGGATAACAAATAATTATAAGCAATAATTAGTCGCCTGAAATATCAATACAAATTGAAAATATCTCCCGAGTAAAAATAAATGCCGCCAACGTTTGGCGGCATCGCATGGTTTTACACACACACGCCTCAGGGACCTCATTTCTTCACCATTCAGTCGACTTGTATTTTTCCTCTGTCAGTTTCATGCTTACCTGCCATACATCAGGGTAGGTACCAGCACCCCATTGTGGACTGCTAGCTTCTCTCCATTGACGGAGTTACCCGCATTTACCTTTCTTATCTCGCACTGTAATTTCAATATTACACATTATAATTGTTGTATTTGTTTTTTAAGGGAAATCAACCTTACACACCAGTGTAATATCAGATTCCATCCATATTTGATTTTGAAGAAACGCTGGACGCACAACCCTTAACCTTTGTTTAGGTATTAATGCATAATGAATACGCCCTTGAGGTTTTTCACTAAAGCTGCGTCATAAAAAATGTTAAAATAATATTTGTTTTAATTATAAACTACGAAAATACTTTTTGCTTATAAAAAAAAGCAAAAAGTGTGTTTCATCTTTCGTTGGAGCATTGTTTATCAGCCGCTTGGTCCGTTTGAACGTAATAACATAACGATAACCCCATCAGCCCACACACAAACACACTCGTAACTCATAGAATATTCTTATTATTATTTTTAACTATATATATTTATTATAATTTACTTATTTACGTATCAATTTAACCTACCAATGTGAAACACGTGGTCGAGTGAAAGATACTCTCAGTATGGCCAATAACATTTCTGTCATTTAAATTATTATTGAGATAGCTCCAAATAGATTTGACTATGTTTAATTTTTTTTTAATTATCTCTAAATAGTATAAAATAAAGTCCTATCCGCGTGTCTGATTGTGCGCTTAGTTCTTCTAAACTCCGCAACGGATTTTGATAGTTTTTCACTATCATTTAGAGAATTTCTTACGGAACGTTTACATGTATAATACATGCATATTATATTTATAGAAAGTAGAGGAAAGTCAATGTTTTATAATCAAGTCGTTAAAATATATTTTCGGGCACTACATTGCTAATGCTGGCTAAACCTTATGAGATACATCAAAATAATGAACTACGGAATTGTATATCTTAAAAAGGCCTACAGGAAAGTCAGTAAAGGAATATGTCTTTCTCTTAAGGATAACCCCCAGTAACGCCGGTTACACGTCAGCTAGTTATAAATAATTCCGATAAAATCCTTGCTCAATTAATTTTGATCTTGATTTAATATTGTCAAATATTTTTAATTCCAATTTACCAAGAAATTTACTTAAAAAAATTAATAACCTTATCAAAAAATGCACCTAAAAAGTTACAAAAAAATATTTGTAAATTAACCTGGCTCGACACAGTGAAGAATCTTCTCTCTATCAAAATGACAATTCAACAAACCTTGATAAAAAGTGATATAATCTATGGATTATATCACTTTTTAAAGTTACGAAACAAAACTATGCTAAATAGGTTACGTAGATAATGTTTGTAGGATAATTTTTTCATTGATTTTAATGACTTTAGATCACTTTTTAAGTCAAATTATCGTGATTATGTATTTTGGTGATTTGTCTGAAAAACGGTGATTATTCGTAGTAAATATTATAATTTTATAAAACATTTGTTTTTCCTTTCGGTTCGGGCAGATTATTTTGATTGGAAGAATTTATTTTAGTCCATAAATGTGATAAAAATTAATTAAAACCAGGAAGTTAATTAAGTCAGAAAATAATGTCAGTATTGTTTATATTCCCAAATAATAATATTATTTTCAGTTTAGTGTTTAATTCGTAGAAATACTCGTATCTAGTTATTATTATTATTATAACAAATCAGTACGAAAACAGTGTACAATATAGTCGTGAATGATGAATACTTGGAGCAGGTGGATGAGTTTGTGTATTTTGGTATTTAGTATGTTTACGAGAGATAGGAAGGCTGACAGAGATATTGAAAGAAGGCTTGATGCAGGTAACTCCATTAATGGTGGACTGAACACGGTTGGCGTTAGCAAAAAAAAACAAATGAAGAATTAAAATAGACTGAATACTGTGAAAATAACATCCTTGAGGCGTATGTGCGTAAAACCATTTATGATCGTCTGAGAAATATGAATTAAAATTAAGCAAATACTTGAGTGCCATGTCAAAGTCTGAATAATAGAAGAGTATGTATAAGACGATGTATGAATGTGAATGAGTCAAGGGGCGTGTGTGCCAAGACCGATTTGTTTCGCGGTCCGTCCTCTCTGCCTACCCCTGCGGAAACGACGTGATGACTAGTTAGTTAGTTAGTTAGCAGTAGTTTTCCTAGGTTTTTATATTTGAGTTGACTATGTCTATAATTGCCACACGTGATGCGCGAAAACACTTACAACCTTATAGACATGGAAGAGAATTTAATCAATTTTAATGTCGGTATCGTGACATAATGCGTTCTACCCTCCCTATATAATATCTTAAGTGAATCGTAAATTTGGCTCACTTAATGTCATAACAATATGTAAATTCAATCTATATGCCTGTATTATAACGACCTTCGTAGTCCACCTAACGGTGTACCCATTTGACTTTAAATTACGCGGTTGCTGGTTAAAGCAAAAAATATAACGGAGTTTTGAAATACCCCAACTAATAGTATTTGGTGCGGATTATTAATTTTGGCGAAACTGGCTTCAATGAGTTTGGCTGCATTGAAAAGCGTTGATTAATACGAGCGGCGGTTCGTTGTCTTTTTCACTGGGGGTTCAGATTATCAAGAGAAGTTATTATATTTGTAAATATGTAAGAACAACTGCGTCAAAAACATTGAATGTAACTGATTTCTAGTCGAAAGCCGAAACAACTAGAGAAAGCGTAACACAATATGGCTTCAATAGCGACATAGACAATTAAGACAAAATCTATTTTACTAGTAGATTTACAAATGCAAACGGTTGGATAAATGCAAGAAAAAATAGGAACATAAATTTACTGTAAGGTACTAAAGCAAAATAATATTTAACTTGCATCCATGTAGTGCAAAGTTCACCTGCCGGCGCGGGCGGTAAAGGTGTCGGTGGCTCGGCCAATCTCGGTGACACTCGTCAAATTCCGGAGGTCCGCGACGCACTATGATTATCTTGTTTTGGCGTAGGTTATAAGATTTCACCGACAGGTGGATTAAATATATATATCCTTTTTTGTGCTGATTCTATAACGCACGACATGAGTATACCGGATTTTAAAGGCAGAATTTTAATTGCGCGCTGTTTATAATTTGCTAATATTATCATAATGCAAGTTCGTTTCATAATTTATTATTTTTCGTGGGAGTTCACTCCACAAACGCACTTTAGAGAAAATCGCCACTGATTAATACGTTAATTATACGTTCACATTAAATGCACCTCGATCTTGGCACTATTTTCTTGGCACTTGGCACCAATATGTTATAATATCTGCTTTATGAATTAATAAATGGTTCAGCGTAGCCACATCGTCAACGTTATGCTAATTAAGTAGGTGCTAATTATTTTAATGCGCGATTATTCATATTAGTTGGTCAGTTTCGATTGTGCGCGGTTGACATTCATAAATTCACACTAAACATTATATATGTTTCGTAACTCATCATAAGTCGTAGATGATTTTAGTCACAGACACGTATAAACTTAATTAATCCGAACTTACAGTAGACAAACAAAAGCACGTCATATTTTCGCTGTTTTGTAGAAAGGGCGAATAAACACGTTCAGTACGAAATCATGTTGTTTAAAAGTTAAAGTTAAAAACATCCCTAGGTGCAAAACTTTTATGGACAATAAGTATATAGGTTATTTGTTAACACTCCCGATTAATCGCCAAGTCGACATCTCCATTCGTGCTCTGGAAAGTTGACAAATGACCGAACTTGTCAATACGTCCTTCATTGACGTGCTTTTGCAGGGGTCCATAAAAACAAATTGGTGTGAATTAGGGAATTGGTGGGGAATGGGGCAAAATGAGAGTGACACCAGAACAGGCGGAACATGATTCCGATATTCTAGGAACACATTTGTGTAATAAAAGTGTTAAAATATAATTCTGCTATGTCCTTAAAACTAAATCATTTCCCTTTGCAGTTTTTTTTCATCCATGATCGAAATTGAGGCAACTAACACTGAACGGTATCGTTAGAGCACAATTCGCTATCAAATCATTTGAAAGGCACAATTAGATTCTATTTTTTATTATTTCTTAGGTTTCTTCCATTGTTTGCGATCGTTGTCATTAAAGCTTTTTCTTGTAAAATTAGTTGTTTTCGCCCTTTCTACAAAACATCGCCTTTCTGTTCTCTGCAGAGAAAGTGGTGCAACGAACTCCGTGGGTTACATCAATGTCGTTAGTCACTCTTGTATATGTATCGAATCGTGTCTAAGCTTCAGACACTAGACAGTATGAATCATGTACAATATATACATAATGTAAGGCGATTCTTCCGTTGCAACCTTCTGTTGAAATCTTGCTACCGGATAAGTCGACGACTTACTGATTACTAAGTCAAGAATCGCGACGTCTGCCATTCACAACTAAGTTTCTTCTCACTACATCAGCTTTTCAGCAGGCTTTAAGAGATTGCAGGGAAATTATAAAAAATATATACATTTCACATTTTCATCTTTCTATAGCATTTTATAGCAACTTGTTCTGGGTCGATTGCGAATGATCCGCTGATTGATGAAGCCCGCTCACGAGCCACCAAAGAGCGAACGGGTTATTTTTTCGACAGCACCCGGGTCTTGCGACCCACTCTCGCGACCCGGGTGCAGGGTACCGGTGTGGCTACGACCGACCATATATAGATGTATGAGTGAGCGAGCCACCATAGAAGATGTATTTTGTAGACTGTCTTTTCATCTTAATTTTATTATCTTCTGATATTTACTTTCCTGTGTAGTCTTTGATTTTGTTTTAAATCTTCTCTGCATTATGTCTGTAAAAGTTATTTTCTTTAATATGGTTAAGATCTTCTCACTAAAGTGTAAACACTGCGATCAAAATATAAATGTAACCTTCATAAAATATCATGTAACCTAAGAGTAAAAATGATGAAACCGTAAAATAAAATAAAACCCGCTCAAAGAGCGAATTGTCACGATGCCGGTGGGTTGTCGGCGACCCGGTTCGATTGACCCAGCTCTAATAGCAACGCCCCAAGTCCAAAAGAAGCATTTTTTCAGACATAATAAATTGAGTTCCATTAAAAACAGCGTCTTAGCCAATTTAGATGGGAAGTAAAAATAGAACTCATCATTTTGACAGCTAATAAACAACTATGACAATCATTGGCATCACTTTTTATTGGCTCTTTATTTTAGCGTCATAAGATAGCGATGTACATACATTTTACACTAAGGACATATGCTCATAAGTTAAAGCAGAGTGGTAGATACTCTCAGTATCGCCCAGGTTAAACATCACCATTCAAAATATGTGTTTAGTGACCAGATCTGAATAGCCTGGTACTTCACAACCTCCTTGTCTCCTCACTCCCTTCTGCTTCATAACAAACTCATTTGAGGATACCATAGTCCCTCTGGATTCGGACATTTGGAATTCTTTTGCGTTATTCACGTGATTTTTAAAAAGGCAGAAGGGAGACTTCGAATTAATAATTGATTTTAAAAAATGGACTGGATTTCCTTATTACGTTTTTAATAAACGTGGACAGCATAAATACTTCAACCTCGAATATAATTTTTGTTACCGAGTAACATTTTTTGTTTGTTATTAATTATTTAATGTTCTCCTCTGTTTTTTCCCAGCCGTTATTTTCTGTTCAGGCAACTACCTGAAATACAGAATTATTTTACTATTTAAGTGTTCATTGTGACACCACTAAAACATTGATTTTCCTTTCGTTTAAATAGTCACTTTAATTAGTGATTCTGTGTTCGTGTTTGCTACTAAAACTAACCCACGACCCACTGACCGAGATGTGAGCGCTATAATATTCCAACACGATGCAAAGCAACGAGACCAAAGATACTATTCAGTTATTAATATGACTCTCGACACAACCCGGCTTAAGCATAATCCACTTGATCGTGTCATATCTTCCTGAGACGTCCCCTACTTCTTCTACTATTCTCTTTAACGTTATCCGAGTTGGTCCGCTCTACGCGTCCAAAATATATAAGCTTCCTTTTCCTAATTCAATTCATTACGCTTATTGCATTCTTTCTGGATCTTCACATTTGCAATACACACAGCGCTAACAGATTCTTTAATAGTGACCTTCACTCTATACAGATCTCTCTCTGGGCTGCAGCCAGTGGCGGCTGAGTGACTTTTGATTGTGATTGGGTGCTAAGTTTGACAAAATTCCACATTATTGGTGTTGTTTAGTCTAAAAGGATATTTTTTTCACGAAAATTCGATTTTTTGCATGAAAATTTTCAGGAAATTTCAGTTTGGCCGTGCGTCGCACAGATATCCTGAAAATCTTCTTACAAAAAACCGAATTTTCTAAAAAAAGTTAAAATTATTTTCGGAAATAACATTATCAATAATGCCATTTTTTTGTAATATTAGCACTCTAGTACACCCAAAAGTACGAGTTATAAAAGAGAAGTTACAGCCCCACCATACTTGATAAACTTCCTTGATTCTGTGCAAAGAAGGGCGGTCCGTCCGATTGACAATACATTTTTATCAGACCAATTGCCATCTCTCATGCAAATACGCAATGTAGGCATCTGGAGTCTGTTTTACATGTATTTTGATGGAGCCTGCTCTAAGGAGCTAGCAACATTTATCTCCGGTGCACTGGTGCACGTGCTTGAAACTCTAAGGTCAAGAGCGGAACTCCCATTTACAGTTAATGTTGGCTTCATAAGAACGGACCGTTTCTTGTACTCGTCTTTGTGTAGACGGCTCGTATGTGGAACGAGCTACCGGCACCTGTTTTCCCTCCTTCATATAATCTTTCCTACATCTCCTAACGCTGCTCAACCGTGTGGTGAGATTGATCCCCTGCTTTTACGATGTACAGACTGGAGTCGAGAAAAAGTAAAACCTCATTATCCCATCCCATCAATATACTCATTATATAACATCAGTTTTACTATCAACGGTTATTAATCATTAATTAGTATTAAACGCGTTTTATTGACTACTAGAGCACTCTGTCGGCAAATCAAAAAACTATCACGTAATAAGGCTGACACAAAGTTTGATATGATATCACGATGTCTGTGTGTGTAGTTTTATTTCGCATGTGATACTGTGACCATACAATACGTTTAGTGTGCGGGTACCTAGGTAATCGCCGTGTACAGTTGACGGTACAGTGTGTAGGCCACGCTATTGAAAGCGCCTGTGTGTGGGTGAGGGCGGGCACTCTAACGAGGTCGCAACACGGATGTAAGATTTTCCGTTCTTTTTTCAAAGTTGAATGCCAGGAGCATTCCGGAAACGGATGTGCCAACTGGCCGGTGCCGGAGTGAACTCGCGGGCCCCAGGGCAAATTTGTTTGGTATCTCTTCAACTATTGCACGTTGCACATTTTTTTAATAAATTTTCTAATAGGTAAATCGTTATAATGACGACGCCAGGATTTACATAGAGTTTTTCGAAATCAGGTATAGACAGTAATTTTTCTCTTATTTTGAACGACAAATATGCAAAATTTCACCAAGTATCAAAATTCTGCTTTAAGAGGTGTAAAAAGTGTAGAATTTTGTAGGCAGTGACCTTCCTCTAGTTTTGAAGCGTGCAAAATTTCATCTATCTCGGAATAAAACTGCAGATTTGTATAAAAATCAAATCTACGCCGCCCGTCAAAGACACTATTTATATAAATAGATAGATATCACTAGAAATAGGTATTATATTGATTGGGTATGTTAGCGGTCAGGTTAGGTTAGGTTGGTAGTTGTATATAGTAGTTCCTCATACAGCGAGATGAATTATTCTTTTTCCGTGTGAAGGATTGAACTCTGACCTTCTAGAATAAAGAAATCACTTAATAATGCATGACTCGGCCAGGTTGCCAATTAGACCAGATGAAAAAAATATTTTACCAAATTACGTGATCTGAAAATAAATTGAAACATGTTTCCAAAATAGTCAAAGATTGGCTGAATATATAACATCCTAAAACAAATATCAATTAACTATTTCTCACGTCTCTTCTCTTATCTCATAAGAAAACCCTTCCGCCGATTTTCCTACCATTTTCTTTTCTATCGCGCAGCTTCCTGGAGGCTCCCTCCCTTTAACCTTTAAGTTTTATGGTGGTATTCGCGATAGACGCCTTATGATTTTATAACTTGAAGTTGTTTGTTCGAAATGCCAAGTGATTTATTGAGTGGCCTCAAGCATAAACACTGTTAATCCGATTTTTCAATCAAATTATTTTGAAAATACATTCAGAAGCGGTGAAACGTCAGGCGAAGTAATAAGCATGAAATCCACGTTTGTAATTTAAAATGGCATACTTTGAACGCAGAAACTTGCTGAATAAACGAGAACTCCATTTAAAGGGATTCTCTATATTTGCAATTTAGAAGATTTTATATTTGTTTTCCCAACATTTTAACATAATCTCACATCTAAATTGAATGAACGAGAAAATTATATAAAACTAGCTAACGTTGCCTGATCTATGAGAAGGGTTTTTATAAATTAGATATAGAACGTCAAGTGTGCAAAATTTCATCAAGAAGTACCAAAATTCTGCTTCAAGTGTTGGGAAAAGGGGATGGGGGGTTATTTTCAAAATCTCATTTAGACTCTAACCTTCCTTTTGTTTTCAAGGTAAAGTGTGCAAAATTTCATCAAACTCGAAATAAAACTTTAGATTTGTATAAAAATCAAATCCTCTCCGCCTTCCACACCACTCTTAAGTAAATAGATAGACTAGCGCAGACCCGTGAAAAATCACGGGATATTATAATTCCAATTTTTAAAAAGAAAATTTATATAATTTTCTGTTTTAATATTATATTATGTACTATATCCTACTTTATCGCTTGTCTGAAATATTCTTCACACAATTTTACACAGCAATAACGCGCATCACCGAAAACCGAAATTATTATGTTTGATAATATACTCCCTATACTTGAACCACTCACTTTTAACTAGTGGTCAACACGTTAAACGACTGCTTTCTACGAAGATAGAATATTTCTCTGAAAATAGAAATTTAGCAATTATGTCGAAGTGGGACACATTTCTTAAGACTCTCATTTTTCTTCTTGGTAAGATGGGAAGGAAGACTCTCAAACTCAACTCAACGAGTCAATATCGCTAATGCCCCCTAGCGGAAGTTCTCAAAATCGGGTCAAGAGACTTGGGGGTGAACTACAAAACCACTCTCACCATAGACTACACGACCAAAGCACATTTTGTCCACAACGCACTATGCAGTATATTAATCCTACTGAGCGTCGAGCTAACTGTGGAACGTCATATTGTAATTTAAAACCATTGAGATTCGTACAGCAGCTCTACTTGGCCAGTTGGGGCTTTTGGCTCAGAAAACATCTTATATCGTGGAAAGACGACGTGAAATAAGGAGAAAAAAAAATTTCACGAAAGTTTGCTATCTTGTTGTGCTTCTGCAAGGAATCCAGATGTCGTTAGATAAACCCTCTTGAGTTTGATTTTACTACATTTGTGGACATTTAAAATATAGTTTTAATCAAACTGTACCTTATCGTAAATTGTACGGAAGGAGTATAAGGGAGGTGGAAAAACGATATGGATTCAGGTTAGAATGATTTGCAGTTAATGTTTGTGAGGGTTTCGCGATAACCCAATTTTCTTTATCTTTCAAAACTTTGTTCCCTCTTTCACTCCTGTGACTTGGCGATAAAATTCACAAAATGAATTGAAAGATTTCAGTCGATATTGTTACCTTGAATTTCGGCTAAAAGTACGATAAAAGTTGATAAAATATGATACGAGTACCTTCCAAGATGTTGAAGAAATTTGCTAAATCTTAGGTTTAGATCCCATTGAATTTGAAAAGCTAAAAGGTCAGAAAGCTATTGGTATTGGCTCCTGTGATGTTATTCTCTTTCGTGATTCTACAGTATCAATGTTGACCTCAGTGGCAATATTCTATTTATGAGTTCAAAATTGTAACCTTTAGAATTGGGAAGAGAATTCATCGCTTGAATATGAGGTATGATTGAATAATTCCTTCTGGCTTTCGAGTTCATAACGATGACCTTTGCCAAAATAGTAAGTTATTCCTATGGGTTATCTTGTTTCAATTGGGTACCTATTTTGACCATTGTTATTTCGACCTAGATGTTAGTAATCGTCTAATTGAACTTTCTAGGTCAAATCGAGCCGTTTACTATGATCGCTCTTTTAGTGTAAGAGGCCCGCTCATCTGGAATAGACTACCCTCAGCTCTTACTAATCTCCAGAATTTGGCTGAATTTAAACGGGATTTAAAAACAAAATCTTACCATTCAAAAATCTTAACTTCTTTTCAATATTTTATAATAAGTCAGATTCTAAAACTCCCGGTAACTGTTTGGTTTCGGTTGCCTCCTTATTGTACCTTTTTAAAATGTCTGCTCAAAAGATTCTCATTTCTGAGCACAAATTGACCCCTGTTTTATATTATGTTTTTAGTTTTAATATTCTTGTTTTGTCCTGTCCTGCTGTTATTGTTATTCTAAGTTTTGTCATCACTTTGTATACACAGTATATTTAGTGTTATAATATTAGATCTGTATTGGGTAAGGCACACTGTAGGAATAATTTTAACAACATGCCACTAATACTGAATTGCCGTTCTTAAGTTTGTTATAGTTAAGCGCACTTGAAGTGAAATGACACTAAACTGCGCTATATAAATGTTATTATTATTTTTATTATTCGAACGGTATAAATAATGTATCATTTTACCTAAAAGTGGAAATACGCCTGGTATTTCACATTAACGTAACAATAATTTGTTAATATAAAACATACAACTTATAAAAGTGTTACTAAATGATGAAAATGTTCTGCACACCTGTATTATTGACACTGCAAATGAAATGACCGGAATTGATTGACATTTCCGCATGACAACGTTTATTTAACGTGCGTTATCATTACCGTTCAGCCGCCGTTCAATGGTGGGTTGTTGATTGTTCAAATACCACCGACACCAAACACAAAGTTCTAATTGGATATCGCTATGAATATATTAACCGCGAAAGTGAGGGGTTCCACGAGAACCTATCTTTAATTTTTTAAATTAGCTTTTTCGTTAGTCAAACCTACTAATAGGTATTATTTATTACTTGCTCAAAATTTCAAATTTTCCCATCGCAAGTACCTCATATTTTATGGTTTTCTTATAAATCGTATTTCTACGGTAAAATGCGTATTTCTGGTTGTAGGTAGATACTGCTACGCCCGAGATTCAACACTTTTGTCTTTTATTTTAACATGGGATAAGCAATATGGCGTTTTGACTTTTTTTGAAACGTTTAATGGTTTTTTGTAACTCTACATGATCATGATCCTACGTAACAACACTGCGATTTGAGAATATTTGCTTTGACTCCATTTACACAGACAAATAAATCAGTGCAAATTATGAATTTGTTTGAGATTTTTTGGTGTTCTTTTTTCTGCTTTACTAAGAATCGTACTTATGAGTAAAATTACATGTTACTAATATGATATCCCCGAGTAAAAATGCTAACCCTTATTTACTGTCTGTTTCTTATTGTTCTTCGTGCGTTTCTGACTTGAATTACCACGCATGATTAATATAACTTAAATCCAATTTAGTGGATGAATGAGTTTGCGCTGTTTTGACTATGAGACCTTCAAATGTAATTATTATCCAAACGCAGTTAGTTAGCAAATGAGTGCAGCGGCTGCATAACCTTGCTAATTTAGTAACCGCGTTCATTTATATCATCGAGCCATATCCACGCAGTACAGTACAGTACAGTACAGTACAGTACAGTACAGTACAGTACAGAGCCGGGCGATCATACTATATTCGTATATTCATTACTTGACATTGATTCTTGATATTGTTTATTGTTTTTATCAGTAGCACGATCTAACCTATGTTACTTTGAAAATAGGCTGGAGTTTTCATGCATTCCAATTATTTTATTTTATATACGATGCTATGTTGCGTTTTGTTCATTACTTGTCACTTGGAAAATATTTAGTGAGAAATGATAAATGGTAAATAGATTTTCTCAGTATTTAGTCCTGCACGGAGGAAACTTACTGATATAAAGTATTGCTAATTCATTAAAAATATCTTCAAATTATTAGTATTCCCGTTAAAAACGGGACTGCAGACCTTTAACAAATGAATTCACAGATTTCCTCGTGTGAGAAATGTGGATCCGCAAAAATAGGAAGGCTGATGTTGTAAGCGTAAAGAGAAATGGACGCTTAGATGGTTGGGGCGTGTAGAGCGAATAAACGAAGAAAGGAGTGTAAGGAGAATATATGACGCAAATGTAAATGGTAGTCGGTCGCGGTAGTAAGTCGCGGACGCCCGAGGAAGACATGGCACAATCAAGTGAATCAGATACTTGAGTCGGGCCATGTCAAGAGTCAGAATAGAACAATAATAGAAAATAATGTATGAGATGATGAGCTGATGTAAGCGTAGTGAGTAAGATTAAGAAAGGGAACTTAGATGGTTTGGGCATGTAGAGCGAATGAGCGAAGAAAGGAGTGTAAGGATAATATATATAAGTCGAATGCGAATGGTAGCAGAAGTCTGGGACGCCAAAGGAAGACATGGCACGATCAAGTGAATCAGATACTCAAGTCGGGCCATGTCAAGAGTCAGAATAATAGAAGAGTATGTATGAATGTGAATGATGCAAGAAGTGTGTGCGAAGACCGAGTTGTTTGGCTGTCCGTCCTCTCTGCTTAACCCTGCGGGGAAACGGCGTGATGGTTAGTTAGTTAATCCTAATAAACTATTAGTAAAACGCGAATGTGTTATGGCGACGTCGGAACAAAAAATTCAATAATATTTTCGAATTTCGTCATTATATAATAACAGGAAAAACGCAGCTGCATGAACACTTTTTCATATTTATTATGAATAAATAAATAATAATAAATATTGGACAATTTTTATAGCGCCGCTTTTTGAGTTATCACCTCAGGGGGCTTACACTAAAGGTTTAACAGGAAACGGTCTGCAATCCCATTTTTAATTTTATCCGCGTGGTTCATGACCACCCTTAAAAATCGAAACACTCCTTGAAATGAAATCAACCTTTTTAGGTGACCAGATCTAAATAACCACGTACTTCTCCACATTCCTCGTTTCCATCTTCTTCCCTTCCCCACTCCTGTCAGCCTCAAATCATGCTTACACCGTAGTCCCACTGGCTCTTCTGCGGTATTACATTAAAAAAAAATTACTGTGTCTTAATCATTTTACTCGTACATCCATTTGCGATTTATCTTATGGCTTCTTCAAATAGCGCCATCTTTGTTAATTTTTTATAATTTAAAATTCAAGAAGTTAGCAGACTTGTACTAGCTAACAGGGAGAAAGACAAACTTGGGTAAAGGGTCGGGAACTTTTAGTTTTGAAAATTATCCAATTTCACAGAAGACAAATGGCCACGAACACGAGAGGGAGGCGTGGCCAAGGAAAGAAAACATAATAATGTCAGGTCTGGAGTGGCGTACCTAATGGTCCATTTAAAAATAAGAAATAAACAGCAGTGGCTTCCCTCAAGAACACAAACGCCAATCATAAATCATAATCCCTTCATCCTAATCCTATGTTCCGTTCCACCCTCACCGCCCCTTCACTTACAAGGGCACACTTTACTTACAGCATAAGTTACTATTGTTATCATTATATTATACGTATATATTAATTATAAGATTAGCTGTTTTTTTCGAAACAAATAAAAATAATAATACTCGTACCATCTGAAAAAGAGCGTATTTTTTTTGCCCGCGGCGAATGTTATTTCGGTTTCTTCTCTGTGCTGAATTATTGTTTTATTTTCAAGACATTTGACAACTAAGCTACCGTCATCTTTAACTTTAACCTTCAAACGATCCCCGTTTAACTCCGATTCTCGGCCCTTTATAGCTTTTGAACAAAACGTGATCAGCTGATCTAGCTACCGATGCGTGTTTGAAATTTTGAACCCTAACCTATTTTTCCCTTTTCTTATTAATTTGGTCGATAGTAGAATACCTATATCTAAATAGGGATAAAATATAGTATTCTTTATTTAAATTAATGTTTTCTTGGTATGCGATTGATAAAATCACCCCCCCTAAAAAGAGTGTCTTTATAAAAAGAGATTCTTTGGTATATAAAGATAAAAAAGGCTCTTAATATAATGATACATTATCTCTAAGTATATTCTACTAATACGCAGATTATCTACGCTTCTCTACACGTTATCTACACTTAACATAAGAACAACTTAAGAACAAAGACAGCAATGCGGCCTAGACAATAAAAACTTCGTGTATTATTCTCGCTGACCCCTTCCAGAATAAAGCATAATGATGAAAATATCTGTAGAGAGAAAAATAACTAATACTGTTAAAAATATGACTGTATGATCATTTCCTAATAATTCAGAATATATCTGAATTTCTATGACACAGTGTGTATGTGGCCTTGTCCAAATAAATATATGGAGGAGATGCGAAATTATTATTATTTTTAACAACACGTTCCGACTTACCATATTCGTGCTGTACTGTTATTTTGTTATGAAATTAATCAATTCATTCGTTAAAAGCCTGCATTCCCGTTTCTAACAGAAAAACGAATAATTTGACCAGATTTTGAATAAATTAACAATATTTCATATCAGTAAGTGTTCTCCGTGCAGGTTTTTAAAATTGAAAAAATAATAACCGGAGGTCCCGAGGGCTTTGTAACCGTCTGTTTTTTTATTAATCCCGCCTCCGCCCTTCACACTGCACAGCCAACCGGTGATTAATCTACCAGGTCCAGGGGATTTTATTAAACGGATCGGGGAAAACATTTTCAGACTGAAATGCTTTTCAGTCGGCTGAAATATTTTCAGTTTCGGCTGTAATTTCAATATGGCGTTTTATGGAAATCATATTTTGATTTCGCAACACTTTAGTATCATAGCTTACAGCTGACACTCACCGTTGACGATATAAACGATTATAATATTTTCCAGATTTTGTTGATTTAATTATTGACTGAACGTAGCGAAGTCTCCTGTTTAACACGACCGTTTTGGCGTTTAGCGTTTCGACCATTAACAGCGCGGTTGACTCCAGTCCCTGGGGAGGAAGGTTGAATCCTCAGTCAAACCAAAAAAATCTTTGAAATTGGCTACTAGCCGGCCCAAGAGATGATGAAACTAGGTCGTAAATTGAAAATAGATTTAATATAGTAGTTTGTTACGGGTTGATTATAAGTAAGTTCTTTCCATACTATTAAACACATCTGCTACTTCTGTTTCCTAAACTGTGTATGCGTGATATAAAGATATCTGCTACTTCTGTTTCTTAAGCTGTGTATGCGTGATATAAACATATCTGCTACTTCTGTTTCCTAAGCTGTGTATGCGTGGTATAAACATATCTGCTACTTCTGTTTCCTAAGCTGTGTATGCGTGATATAAACATATCTGCTACTTCTGTTTCCTAAGCTGTGTATGCGTGGTATAAACATATCTGCTACTTCTGTTTCCTAAGCTGTGTATGCGTGATATAAACATATCTGCTACTTCTGTTTCCTAAGCTGTGTATGCTTGGTATAAACATATCTGCTACTTCTGTTTCCTAAGCTGTATATGCATGATATAAACATATCTGCTACTTCTGTTTCCTAAGCTGTGCATCCGTGGTATAAACATATCTGCTACTTCTGTTTCCTAAGCTGTATATGCGTGGTATAAACATATCTGCTACTTCTGTTTCCTAAGTTGTGCATCCGTGGTATAAACATATCTGCTACTTCTGTTTCTTAAGTTGTGTATGCGTGGTATAAACATATCAGCTACTTCTGTTTCCTAAGCTGTGTATGCGTGGTATAAACATATCTGCTACTTCTGTTTCCTAAGCTGTGTATGCGTGATATAAACATATCTGCTACTTCTGTTTCCTAAGCTGTGTATGCTTGGTATAAACATATCTGCTACTACCATATACAGATCCCCATCATTAAATGATTTTTTATTTGTAAAAGAACTAAAATCTTTTGTTAGAAATCTTGACAGAAACAATTTTACTTTTTCCATTTTGACAGGTGACATTAATATAAATATTAATGATAACAATATAAATGTAAATTGTCAAAATGAGTATCTAGATTGTTTATCAAGCTCTGGATATACGTCATATATTAGCTCACCAACTAGAGTAACCTTAAGTAACTCTGCATGTTTAGACCACATATTTGTCAAGTCGCACAAGGCGACCAATATTATCTCTTCAATTCTTGAAACTAATATCACAGATCATTACCCGACCTTTTATGGACACCATTTCAAAAATACACCTCTAAACCAAAATTCTGTAACTCTAGAAAAAGTAGACATTGATTATAAAACTCTAAACTCTTTACTTCAGTCAGAAAACTGGGAAAATGTAATATCAATAGAAAATCCACATTTAGCATTAGAGAATTTCTATAATACTCTTAGAGAGTATATTCTAAAAAGTGAAAGTAAAATAGCTGTCACTAACAGAAAATATAAAAAAATTAAACCTTGGATTACAGTTGGATTAATCATATCAATTAAACAAAGGGATAAATTATATAGAGAAATGATAAAATATCAAATGGATTGCCAAAATAATAATCTCAGAACAATGCCTTACCTGAAAACAAAATATCTAATGTACCGAAACTTACTAAATAGACTGATACGAAACTGCAAAAAGAAATACTATTGTGAACAAATTGAAAATGCTAAAAATAATACTAAAAAAACTTGGAATATTATAAATGAAATTGCCAACAAAAAAATTATGTCTTCAAATATTGTAAATGAGGTTAAAATAAATAATGAAATAATAACTAACAAATCGACCATTGCAGAATGTTTTAATAACTTCTTTACAAATATAGTAGACGAGGTACTTCAATCTTCCGGCATTAATGTTAATCATGATTATATGGAGACATCTCCTCTATTAGACTCTAATAACGATTCAATTAACTCTATAGAATATTTTCTCCTATTACATTTAATGAAATTGAAAAATATATTGATAACCTAAAACCATCCAACTCTAAGGGAAATGATGGCCTATCATGTGATACATTAAAAAAAATAAAACAACATGTATTAACGCCATTACAACATATCTTTAATATATGCCTCAAAGATGGTCATTTTCCAGAACAGTTTAAAATCTCCACTATAATACCTATTCATAAATCTGGGGATACGCATAAATTAGACAATTACAGACCAATATCCCTTGTTTCAAACCTATCAAAAATATTCGAAAAATGCATCAAATTTAGAGTCATTGAACACTTAGAAAAATATAAAATTCTATCGAAAAACCAATACGGCTTTCGTAAAGATCTAAGCACTGAGGATGCCATATATGAATTGACAAAAAATATTTATACATCTATCGATAAAAAAAAGAAATGTCTTGCCATATTCCTAGATTTAAGAAAAGCTTTCGACACCGTTAATCATAATTTACTCATTAAAAAAATAACTCAACTGGGCTTCAAAAAACACACACTAAAATTACTATCAAACTATCTTAAAGAGAGGAACACAAAAAAAAAAATTGGGAATAATTATAGTTCAGAAACACAGATAAAAAACGGAGTTCCGCAGGGAACTGTTCTTGGCCCGATTTTATTCTTAATTTATATTAATGATTTATGTAATTTTGTAATCCCTGGTAAAATTGTTTCTTACGCCGATGACACGGCAATAATAGTGGATGGTAATAATTGGACAGAAACTTTTTCGAATGCAACTGTATGTATTTCACTTGTTTCAAAATGGTTAAAATACAACAAACTTGTCTTAAACTACAGCAAAACATTTTACTTACCTTTTTATAAAAACATCAAAAACAAACCAAAAGACAACCTTAAAATTAGAATCCATAATACAACTTGCAATCAAGAAATGTGCTTCCTGTGCAACGAACTCGCTAATGTCAAAAATATAAAATATTTAGGAGTATCAATAGATATTAATCTTAATTGGAAATCTCATATTAATCAAACCACTTCAAAACTAAGATATCTAACCTACATATTTTATAGACTCAAGGAAATTTTAAACGCTGAAAAATTGAAAATGATCTACTTCTCCCTGGTGCAATCTGCAATCACTTATGGCATAATAGGATGGGGTGGTGCACCTGATACATTTATTAAGCCTCTACAAATAATTCAAAAGCACATAATTAAAGTCATATATAACAAAAATAAAACATTTTCGACCGACCTATTATACAAGGAATCTAAATTATTTAACATTCGTAAATTATTTATATTACAAACTATGAAATATCTATTTAAAAACAAAAACAATTTCAAAATAAATGAAAACAGAATGAGCAAAAGAACAAATAATATATTTTACACCCCCCAAACCAATACTAAATTAATGCAGACGCATAGCAGTTTCATTGGTCCTCGTACATTTAACCTTCTACCACTACAAACTCAAATGATAAATAAAAAGATAGAATATATTAAAGAGGTAAAATTATGGCTGATTGACGCAGATATTGAAACGCTTTTACTATAAATTTATTTATCCTTTCTACAACTCACTTGCTGAAACTTTATAAATTATTGTACATAATGTTTTTCTCTTTACTTTTTATAATAACTATAAACAAAAAAAACTTTTTCTACTAATGTATATTATACTTTAGGTACTTGAAATATAGTAATCGTTTTATATTACCCACACTCAGGCAGTCAGTGCCTTAGTGGGTTTTCATTTCTTTTGTAAACTATTTGGTATTATATATTATGTTATTTTATACTATCTATTAATATGTATAATATGTGTAAAGAAATGAAAATAAATAAAGTAAAAAAAAAAAAAAAAAAAAAAAAAAAAAAACTTCTGTTTCCTAAGCTGTATATGCATGATATAAACATATTTGCTACTTCTGTTTCCTAAGCTGTGCATCCGTGGTATAAACATATCTGCTACTTCTGTTTCCTAAGCTGTATATGCGTGGTATAAACATATCTGCTACTTCTGTTTCCTAAGTTGTGCATCCGTGGTATAAACATATCTGCTACTTCTGTTTCTTAAGTTGTGTATGCGTGGTATAAACATATCTGCTACTTCTGTTTCCTAAGCTGTGTATGCGTGATATAAACATATCTGCTACTTCTGTTTCCTAAGCTGTGTATGCGTGGTATAAACATATCTGCTACTTCTGTTTCCTAAGCTGTATATGCATGATATAAACATATCTGCTACTTCTGTTTCCTAAGCTGTGCATCCGTGGTATAAACATATTTGCTACTTCTGTTTCCTAAGCTGTATATGCGTGGTATAAACATATCTGCTACTTCTGTTTCCTAAGTTGTGCATCCGTGGTATAAACATATCTGCTACTTCTGTTTCTTAAGTTGTGTATGCGTGGTATAAACATATCAGCTACTTCTGTTTCCTTAGCTGTATATGCGTGATATAAACATATCTGCTACTTCTGTTTCCTAAGCTGTGCATCCGTGGTATAAACATATCTGCTACTTCTGTTTCCTAAGCTGTGCATCCGTGGTATAAACATATTTGCTACTTCTGTTTCCTAAGCTGTGCATCCGTGGTATAAACATATCTGCTATTTCTATTTCCTAAGCTGTTTGTGCGTGGTATAAGAAAGTTTAAATCACGTAGAAATTGTTGTAGAACGACTTCCACATCCTGAATTATTTCTTGTCATAAATGGAATACCTGCATGTTGGATAAAGTGTGATTCCAAAGATATTATAATCTAATATTACGTTACGTTATTACATGTTACTGACATTATTAACCACACTTTTATTGAGATGCGATAATTTTCCGCTGCATTTTTCGTCACTTTATGGAGCGAACCGGTTTTATCCAAGTGTCATTAAATTGCTACTAGCTACAGTAGCTACCAGCTTTTTCCAGAAACATAATGTTTCGATGGATAAATCTCTTTCTTTCGTTTCCATTTAACCGCAGGCGATAATGATATTATACTTTATAAAAGGCACCGGGTGTTTTCTACCCCCATCTGAACAGGACCAAATGTCAAATTGCTCATTTCTAACAGGATATTCGCCCATTTCAGCGGCAAAAAAAACAACCCAAAAACTTTAAATAATAATCAATTGAACATCTTTAAAATATATTTTTAACTTAAAAATCCAAAAAATTTTTTTTGTTTAACTGATGTTTGAAATTTACTACTCGAGAACTGGAATCGTCAACTCTACCGACCTCGCTAAATGCCGATCGGGTAAGACTGACATTTCGTATGTGAACTGTCATAATATTTCAGAAATATGCGTATATTTCCGCTTGTGTGTACGTGATTGCCACCAAATACATGCATATAATGCATTGTCATCGACAACGATTCTATCTGACGAGTTTCAGCTTGATCGGGTGTCGGGAAGTGAATTCATTCATTCGCAACTTTAATTCGCTGAAGAGGTAAATCGTGTAGGTACGCGTGTTTGAAGTGAGGTAATTTTTTCCTTACTTCGGGTGAAATCGACCAACATATTGAAAAATATATAGAACCTCAAAATAGGTTTGTCTTGGTACTAGCAATCGAAAGGCCTTCGTCAAAAGATCAGACTTCTAGATATTTTTCAATGAAAAATACGCTAAATAGAACTTTTTTGAAGCTTTATTCCAACTCTCTAAGAAAATATTATTTTTGAACTTAACATCTTAATCCCCCCATCAAAACGACTGCAGTTCAACGTCACTCTAATAATGGAGGCCAATCATAATTAAAATCAATAATAATAATTGACTATAATATCCCAATCTATGCACCGCCATTATCATTACTAAAACCCCCGTAAACAAGTTTAACCGATTGATTTTCGAGTTGAGGCGTCGCGCATCCGCCCCGCGTTTGACTGCTCCTCGATATAATTATTGTTGCTTGAGGTTTCAGCACTTCAGTCAGTTTCAGTCTTGCCCGATCGCTCGCGCGGTGCATATCTGCCACAGCTCGCTATATGGCCACTCTAACTCGGTTCAGTCAAACGTAAATGTAACCTTACAGAACTACTTGCTACCTTGCTAATAATAAAAGTCAAGTGAATTTAAATGTAAAACTTGCATTTTTTAATCGATTGTGTTTCGATACTGTATATTTATATAATAATAATAATATTTATTTTAATCATTATTAATTAATTATAGTGGAGGTAGTGTAATGTTAAACATTAAATATTATAACATAATACAAATGCAATTGTTCAGTTAAACATAACATCATAATATGAATAGTAATAATATTATCATTGAATTGTGCCAATTATTCCAATATTCTTGGAGTTAAATCTGGAAGACTTGATAACCTCCTTACTAATGAACATATATTTACAATTTTATAGAATATTTAACAGTTTTTAAAACATGTAGGTACATTTAACTAGTTTTCCTTTTTTGGTAAATATTTCCCTAACCGTCACACTTTTAATAGGTACATATTATGGAAATTACACTTCGTTCAATTTAATAAGTAAAATAAACAAAGATTTATGTCAGGATGGATGGTAAAACATGCATTATAATTCCATTTTTATTCAATCAAAGTTCAAATTTTACCTTATAACACGATCTCTTTACCGCCACTTTTGTATGGAGTGACACTTACGAAAGTTTCGCTTCAATCTAAATATGTATATATTAACAATTAACTCAAACTAATAACCTTATAACCTATTTTGTGAATGTAAATAGTTGTTTCTTGTTGTGAAAAAAATGTAATTTCCATCATTTTTGCCTAAAAGTGCGACGGTTAGGGAAATAATTACCGTACATTTTAATCTGGCCTTTCTTTGTATTATTTGTCATTTGAGTGAGTTGTTGTATAATTATGTAATGTTATGTAGATATTATGTATCCTTTGACTGAGAAGGTTTTTTAATACTTTATTGTATCTGTAAGTACAATAATTAAGTCTTTTATGACTGGATTGTCCTCACGTCAGTGAGAACATCTGTAAGAACCCGATATAAAAAAGTAGAATGGATTGAGAAGGTTTGAAAGAACCTGCCTAATCAATTATTGTCACTAAACAATATATTATACAAAGCTAAAGCGAATTAAAATAACGTTTTATTTTTGAATTACGGTCATAGTATTTAAAAATATTGTAGTCACTTATTCAAACACCGACGAAAATATTTACTAATGCAAGTTTGTTTTATATTTATGTGGAATTTCTCAGTAATAATCTTTTTTGTGCCAACAATAGGTCCCCATGTGATAAGGGTTGATACCAGGGGCAACATAATGGTTCTACTGCCATGCCTCAGTAGATTTGTGCTGACTTATCAGCTAGGCCAACTGCCGACTCAATAGCGCTAGAACACTAGATGATTGATGCTGGAGATAATCTAAATCTTCCGTATACTAAACGTAGGTACTGAAATTCTCTTCATAAAATCTATCATAATCCAAATGTAATTATTGTAACAGAAATATTTTGAAATCCTTATCGAATTTTCTGCTTACAATCCCTGTGAGAGTATTGTTTGTAGTCGTGGGGTTTTATTTTATCTTATTTTCCCTTGCGACAGGAATGTAACCATTTTTATAAAGATGCAGAATTTAACTGTACGCTTTTTTAAATAACCCTTGGTTTCACCTTGATTACTACAAGAGACGACTATTTATGTCAGGGAGACGAAAAAATGTGCGCTCATTAGGTTATTAGTTTAGGATATTTAATTAATTTATGCGTATTTCCTAACCTTCAAACTCAACCTGCGATAAACAAACGTTTAGTTAAAAAACGTGGTGGATCTGATAAAACACGTGTAATTTTAAACTTTGATTGAAAATTGGAAGTTCAGTGATATGTTATCACCCCCCTGACTTAAATAGTCGTGTATTTGAGTAATAAAGCTGACACTAGGTGTTATTCTTTAAAAATACTTACTGTGGAATTCTCCAATTTTACCATAATTTTTATTGTAAAACTTTGCAATGAAATATTACCCTCCCAGCGTCATGAAATTACAAAGTTAGCGACGTAACGATTCTTTTTAATCTATTTCGTTTGATTACACGTAATTAATATAATTTGTGGTAAAAATATTCAAGAAATCATTTAATAATCGATTTTATTTACATATATATCGTTTAACGTCTATAACAGACCACACTATAAGCGCGCTGTATTCTCTTGGCTTGGCCTATTTCAGCATATCGCGATACATTCCTATTGGTAGTGTATTTGTTTTTAAAATTTTATGTTATGCGTATATAATGTTGGGTAATATGCATATAATATATGTGTATGTGTAGCTCAAACAGAAGGGCATTTTTTATCGCAAAATATTTCTAAATTCCACCGCACAACCGGTTTAATTGTCACAATTTAGAAAAGTATTTTTTATTTATTATTATTTAAAAGTCAGACTCTTGCACAACTTACGATGCGTAATTATAAGTCAAGCGCCCCTGGGATGATGTCTCACACAGATCGTCCGTCGCATAAATTAAGCGCCCTTAGGATGATGTCTCACACAAATGGCGCTATAAAAATAAGTCAAATATTACTAACTGTAAAAAATCTTTATCACTTAAATATTGAATCATTGCGGTTTTTTCAAGTAAAGCTTGAAAGTCGTGAACTTATGGACGTTTCTACATTTATCATATATTACTAGCATTCATTAACCCCTCAGGCTAATTTGTTCGCTTTTGGGAACAGCTCTCATAGGTCTTATAGAAATGGTCGTCTCTCCCTCACTGCCATGGTTAGAAATATGATCTAAACGGTGTTAGAAAGAGAAAATACCACGTTTTATATTCAAATCTAGAATTTAATCACACAGGAATTAAAATGTACACTTCTATGAAACCAAAGGTTCCGACCGCAGTTTGAGAAAAAAATATGAAATTTTGTGATTTATTTTTTATGAAATGACAAAAATGATAGCAATGTGTATTTAGGCGAAATAATATTAAGCATAAAATAATGTTTATTTGTGATAATAAAATTTGAACGTGTATTTCATCAACTTTCAAAAACAGTTTTTAGTTTTCAGATACATTCAGAAATATTCCATTTATTTGAATTTTATTGCAAAGCGGAAATTTTCTGACCTTCTGACAGAATGACAGAATACGTCCGAAGCCTGAGGGGTTAAATTTGGAAAGTAAGACAGATTATACTGTAATGAGATTGAAACGGGTTTTTCGCCATCAAAGTGGGAAGCCCCTTAGTTATTAGATAAGTATTGATAATAATAGGTATAAACCAAGACAGGATTTTATTTCACCTTTCGCGGGGTCATTCTAATTATTTTCTCTTTCAGAGACTGTCATATTGTCTGTTACATATTATTGTCTTTGATTGTTCTGCGATGTTATTTTTTTCTGAATTCGTCGATATTAATCGCAGTGGTAAATATTATTATATTACGATATTCATGGTGGTGGATTCGATTCTCTGTCAATTATTATATGCTAGTAACAATGAATTTATTTTCTATTGGAAAATAAACTTGCCATTTACATAACTTGTTTAAAAAATAACATTATGAATAAGTCAAATACATAAAATCAAAAAAATATAGAATCATTTTGAGGAAAAGAGATAACAAACGTGTAAGTACAAATTATAATATAAAAAGAAAACATATTAAGGTACATAAATGAAAGCCATAAAAACTCAAATTGAAAGCAAAAGCGTAAATAGAAATTAACAATAAAGCGAAAGAATTATATTACTCGTATCACAAAGGGTGGTAATATGTACCCATATAATACGTACCAAAACAAGATTTATTGGTGCCTGACTAATACTGAGAGTTGTATTGTATACATTCTTTTGCGCATTTAATTTCACGTAAATATTATATCTCCTAGACAATAATATTCTATTTATTCCCGAGATTGTGTCTTGGAATGTGTGCATTTTTATATGGTTTTGTTAAAATAAGGTTGTTAACAGTTTTTGGTAAAATCTCTCAGGAATCTCGGATACAATTGATTAATTAACAAAATCTCTCAGGAATCTCGGATACAAATGATTCATTAACAAAATCTCTCAGGAATCTCGGATACAAATAATTCATTAACAAAATCTCTCAGGAATCTAGGATGCAAATGATTCATTAACAAAATCTCTCAGGAAACTCGGATACAAATAATTCATTTAAAAAATCTCTCAGGAATCTCGGATACAAATGATTCATTAACAAAATCTCTCAGGAATCTCGGATACAAATAATTCATTAACAAAATCTCTCAGGAATCTAGGATACAAATGATTCATTAACAAAATCTCTCAGGAAACTCGGATACAAATAATTCATTTAAAAAATCTCTCAAGAATCTCGAATATAAATGATTCATTGACAGTATATCGTGTAATAAAGAAATTAATAGGTGTTCGTTAATATATATTTCATTGTATTTTAACTATTGGTGATAATATTTAGCACACAAAGAAAAGTGATTTTGTTACAAAAGTGACAGCATGCTAACTCCTGATAAAATATTAGTCATTCAGAATATATCGAGAACACGTGTTCTTTTTCTAATAGATATCATGACGGAGTGCTACGATATAAGTATGTCATTATCAACATCAGTGTTTGTATGAACACGTGTTCCGCCGTCCTCATAAAACATTTTCTTTCAACTATCATTTTCTTTCATCGTTATAGGCCCGCAGTCCCATTTTCAACGGGAAAATGAATAATTTGAACAGATTTTTAATAATGAACATTATTTCATATCAGTAAGTTTTCTCCATGTTAATAACCTGATAATATGTACATATGTTTGTGAACGCCCAAATGCATTGATTGTGTTTTAACGATTTCTGAACAAACACAACGGTTAATCTTATCTAAACATGACAAGCAAACTTGCACTGGAATTCTCTATTTGGCATTATCTGGTTATTCCTAAATACCGTATATTATATTACAATATATATTACAATGTCGACATTTTTGTTTCGTTACTTTGTTAAGTTATGTTAACGAAGAGAAGATACTTGGATCCATAGATATCAACGTGCTAGATATATTGATTACTTTAGTGAATATATTTAATATATATACATAGTTACTGTCATGAATTTTAATGGTTTACCTTAATTGTATTTGGTTCTTAGGGCATAGGGCGAAGATAATAATAATGTAATGTAATTTTCCTTTCAATGTAATCTAATCTGATCAGTGCTAAAATTTCTGGCAATCCATCAAGTGGAGTAGCGACAAACTGTCGGGCCCCGGGCGAGTTTTTAATTGCTCCCATGCCTTCAAATCGAATGCCAAAGTACTAACAATTATGACACTTTATCATTTTGACGATGGTGACACAGAAAAGGTGTAACATTTTGATGATTTATTGCCAAATAATTAAAGTACTGCGGCTCTTGCAAACATTTATCTATACCTTTAGCACAACATTATGAACATTAGTATGAAAACATTAGGATTTTTTATGGGAACCATTTAACTTTAATTCGCTTCCCGTTATGGATTTTTTTTTCTTTCATTAGTTCGTAGCTAAGTAGATTAATAATTCCTTTCTTTGGTTACCTCACCTTACCTCCTCGCCACATCTTATAACTTTTTTTTTGTTTGGGGGTCTAACAGGGCAAATCACCAAGCTACTGACTCCTTTGTAATTGATTTGACTTTGTTAAAAAATGATAACTGATGACTAAAAATAAAAATAAATCATATTTTACTTCTTCTTTAGCTTATTCTTTAATGAGAGCCTCCGTGGTTAAGGGGTAAGGCTATCGACTAGCAATTCAGGTGTGCGCAAATAAATTTTATTTGATTAATTTGTGTTATTTCTAAATTTATTAATTTAAAATGTGGTATGCTTGCGGCACGTTCCAGAGTGGAAAATGCTCACAGTATCGCTCTGGTGTAAGACCACCATTCAGAATTTGAAACGTTGCTTGAAATTGCTTTAGTCTTATTTGGTGACTGAATAGTCAAGGGTAGTATTCCACCTTCCTCTTCCCCATCTCCTTTCTCTCCCAACTACCTTCAGTCTCGCAACATACCCCAATTGGAGATGTCATAGTCTCACTGGCTCCCGACCGTTGGGACCAGTTTGGATGTGCGGTATTTACAATAAATAAAAATGATGGTCGATTCATACACTCGTGACATTCCGTACATTCTCTTACATTCCACAAGTCTTTCTTCCCGTTTCCCGTCAATTTTCTCCCTCAAAATTCTCCATGGCATCTGGAATTTTGTGTAATAAGTCTGGAGATATCCCACATTTTATAATGTCGATATAAATTATTTCGTCTCTTCTCCATGGTTTTTTTCTGATTTTCGAAACTGTATATGGAAACCATATTCCCATAATCTTGTTAAAATTTGCATTTCTTTCTCTCTGTCCCAAAGAATCTTAATATATAAATAATGTGTTTTGTAATACCAATAATTCACGCAATTTTTGCTTAATACGTATTGTGGTTTTTTTCCTAATGAAAATTACCAAATTACACGCTTGACTGGCTTTACAGCAATTTACAACTGAAATAAGTCTCGGTTATTGGAGTTTTTGCCTTCATAATATTATAACTTTAGCAAGAATTCGTCAGGCTTTCGTGGAATACGAAATACCTCTGCTTGGTAAAATTCAACCAGCTTGCAGACACACACGGTGCGCGGTGTGCCTTCTGCGAATGATATTATGCCTTTGAGAGGCAATGAATTAGACACAGTCCTTGCAACCAGCTTGCAGACACAGACTGTGCGTGGTGTGCCTTCTATGTAATGATATTATGCCTGTGAGAGGCAATGAATTAGACACAGTCCTTGCAACCAGCTTGCAGACACAGACTGTGCGCGGTGTGCCTTCTATGTAATGATATTATGCCTGTGAGAGGCAATGAATTAGACACAGTCCTTGCAACCAGCTTGCAGACACAGACTGTGCGCGGTGTGCCTTCTATGTAATGATATTATGCCTGTGAGAGGCAATACATTAGACACAATCCTTGAAACCAGCTTGCAGACACAGACGGTGCGCGGTGTGCCTTCTATGTACCTAATGATATTATGCCTGTGAGAGGCAATGAATTAGATACAGTCCTCGCCACCAGCTTGCAGACACAGACTGTGCGCGGTGTGCCTTCTACGTAATGATATTTTTCCTGTGAGAGGCAATGAATTAGACACAATCCTTGCAACCAGGCAGACTTGCAGACAGAGACAGTGCGCGGTGTGCCTTCTACGTAATGATATTTTGCCTGTGAGAGGCAATGAATTAGACACAATCCTTGCAACCAGGCAGACTTGCAGACAGAGACAGTGCGCGGTGTGCCTTCTACGTAATGATATTTTGCCTGTGAGAGGCAATGAATTAGACACAATCCTTGCAACCAGGCAGACTTGCAGACAGAGACAGTGCGCGGTGTGCCTTCTACGTAATGATATTTTGCCTGTGAGAGGCAATGAATTAGACACAATCCTTGCAACCAGGCAGACTTGCAGACAGAGACAGTGCGCGGTGTGCCTTCTACGTAATGATATTTTGCCTGTGAGAGGCAATGAATTAGACACAATCCTTGCAACCAAGCAGACTTGCAGACAGAGACAGTGCACGGTGTGCCTTCTACGTAATGATATTTTGCCTGTGAGAGGCAATGAATTAGACACAATCCTTGCAACCAGACAGACTTGCAGATAGAGACAGTGCGCGGTGTGCCTTCTACGTAATGATATTTTGCCTGTAAGAGGCAATGAATTAGACACAATCATCGCAACGCGCACTTTTACGATTTATTTTTGATCCGATGGAGTATGTTTTGTCTCTTAGATCACTTTTGTGTCCTGTTATTTATCATGACTAGTTAAAATCTATTACAGTTTTACTTATAATTACTTCATTAAATGTTATGTTCATGATTAAATTAATTAAAAATCGTAAAATTTTCATCAATCGTTAATATTTCATAGCCTCTTGCAATTTAAGATACTAGATGACGTGACGTCCCTTTCTCTGGAACTCTTTCCCTTTCTTATATAATAATCATTTTGCCCGTTTTTTGTGATTAAAGAAACATATGTCATGATAAAATGATATAAAAGATAGAAAAGTATTATTTTATCTTCTAATAGTTAGTTAAAATTAGATTTATATTATTTTATATTAGATGATATTATTAGATCTAAAAATGAATTTTCACGAAATTTATCAATTTGCCAAAAATATGTATTTAAGTTTATTTATCAAGCCAAACCCTTCTCAAATGATATGTTTTTTCTTTACATCGTTTGCCGATATTTGTTATCGCGCCTAATCGTCAATACCCTTATCAATTTGCTTCAATAAAAACGATTTTTTAATTATTTACAAATCGTGTTAAAACTTGCCACAATATTAAAACCTTCTATGTTGTTGGCGACCAACAGAATTTTTTATTTTTAGCTTATCTAGTACGAAATAATTTTCAGGGCTATATTGACATAACCCAAAGCTTTGTAAATACTGTTTTTTTAGCCTCTAGATAAGGATTTTCTCCCCATTTTGGCAATATCAAAAGATTAACTCGATACCAAAAGCCCCTTCGTTTGAGAATATTATACCATTCAAGTTTCAGCTTTCAAATAATATTTCAGTTCCGTTTCGAAGTTATACCGGGGTGGTCGCTTTTTCAGCGTTGCCTACCGCGTCCTCAGATCAGTGTAAAGTGTAAAGTTTGTTCAGCGACATAAATTCCGTTTCATATTGAACAAGTTTCAGTCCCCGGTTCAACACTCGTGTTTTGTAAACTTTCCGATGTTAAATTGTTTGTAAAGGAGTTCGTCTGTTTGCGTTCTTTATTAAAATATTACGATTTAATATTTACATTTCGCATTTATTTAAACAATCCGTTTTATGTAATATTTATTATAATTCAGCAACGTTTTTCAGAATATTGTTATTATAGAATATTATCGATTGACATCAAATCACCCGAGTAAAAATCACTATGCACGGAAAGAACTTCTTTGAAATAGGAAGATTTCATATATTATTATTTTCATCATATTTATGTATTTTTTAAGTTTAAATATCCTGGCTTTTGCATTTTCAGTTGTAAACTTCTCGGGCTACTGTGGCAGTATTTACCGACAAATCTCGATAAGTAAATTCCTCCTAGCGGACGCCTCGGGATCCAGTGAATTTAAATAACTCCGTTTTCGCATTTTCTGTACCGAATTCAGACTCTGATGGCGCATTTACGGAAAATTTCCAATAAGCAAATTCTCACTAGTCAATATTTCCGACTTTACCAAGCGTTTGACACTTGGAATCGGCACTTTCGAGAAGTGTAAATTCCATAAAGTTACTTTTATTCTAATATCAAGTAAGTTACTATGAGACTATTTCCCTCCAGGGTAAGTTTGCTGCGCCCGTCTCACTGAGAGGTGTTCCACAACCATATAATATGTGACCCTATTACAGGTCTTTTCGTGTCTGCGGTTAATTGGTGTTGACCGGGTATTTCAGGTGGGCACCTATTAGCTACCAAGGCAACAAGTAGCCGTTCTGTAGCTCTGTAGGCGTCTAGAACATACCACACTAGTCATCGCTTTGTTTGTTTGATCACAAAATTGGGTCCAATTGTTGGAATTGGTGTTTGAAGCAATCATTATTTTCATAACAATCATCCGCGCGAGTATCTTCACGTGGGTATTTACCAGTTGAAGCAATTGTCGTGCGTTCGTTTTCCGCTAGAGTGGTAAAATACAGTGTTTATTGTATATTGTTAATGTAACTGCCTCTGGATAGAATAAGTTGTTACGTTCAGTGCGTTTACGTTCACTTTTTTGTGAGTAGAGTAATGATTGTGATCGCTCCTGACATTTATGATAGGTATCAATCTGGCATTATCAGTTGCCTGAAAAGCTGAAATTCGAATCGTATAATATTCTCGAATAGGACGACGATACCCCCCACTTGGTTATGTTGTGAGAAGGGTGTGGGAAGGGAAGGTTGAGTAGTACTTACCTATCTATTTAGGTGGTTTATTTATGTGAAACCGCACAAGAGTCCCAACTGCTCCCAACCGTCTAGAGCCAGTGAAACTATGGCATCCCCAATTTGGGTATGTAGTGAGGCGGAATGTGGCGGGGAGGGGAAGGAGATGGGGAAGTGGAAGATGGGAAAGTACCTGGCTATTCAGATCTGGTCACCAAACACGGCCAAAGCCATTTCAAGAAACGTTTTCTCCAGCCCGATTCTGAGAGTATATACCTATCAATGGCGGTGATATTATATTTTAATCTGTGGGCGACACAATTTTGAAAATATTCATAATTAGTGATTTTCAATATCAAACAAATTGTATTTTGTTTAATAAAAGTTAGATAGGTATTATTACACATCAAATTATATGGAGATATGATCTCTGATATCAGAATGTCACTTGTATTTTCCTCAACCATTATGTCGACTTATTCCTCAGTAACTTAATACGTTATTATTTTTCCGCAATATATTTTGCTTTTACCGTTATATCTTCTGCTTAAAATGTTTTTTTAGAGAGAACAAGGCCTAGTGACACATACGAGCTAAGAACGGAGCTCATTTCAAGAATGAAATAAATCAAATTGTTAAGTAATTTACAGTTCACTGAAATAAGGTTTCCGGGGAAAGGTAATCGAATTCTGACGACATTTTTATTGAACTTTGCCACCAATGTGAACATTTTCCTTTTTTTCTACTCTGCTGGTTCTTTAAGCGGTTATATTGGTGGCTTGATTGCCAATCAGATTAGAGTGCTTCCGTTTCTGTATATTCTCTTGTCGGAACTTTGCTAAAGGCTAAACGCTAAAAAGGCTCTGAAGCCGAAAGCGACGAAGTTGTTAAAGCTTTTTTTAGATTTTATGTAACCCATGTACATAACACAATTTGTAAAATTGTCATTTACCAACACAAAATGAGCACTTACCACACGGAGAAAAATGAGTATTGCTCATTTATTAAAAATCTCTTCAAATTATTCGTAATCCGGTTAAAAACTTTTAGTATATTCCTAATATATCGGAACATATGTTCATGCACCTGCACCATGTCTTAATAATAATGACGAATTTTAAGAACACGTGTTCCAATATCGCGATAATATATTACTCTTTTACTAAAAGTCCCGTTTTTAACCGGACTTTTTTTAAATACATAAATTATTTAATGTTAATGATAATTCTATATGTTAAATTTAATTTTTTTGTTTTTATTTCTTTACCCCAAACAAACACATCTGCCCTGATGATGGACACTGTGATGCCGTTCGAAACGTTGGCTAAAGAAGGAGGTAGCGCAACACGGCATAATACCCTAAAAATAAATCACTATTGACAATGATATCTTGAGGCAAATATTTTTATAAATACTTTCGGCTTCACAAATCCTACAATTATAATATACCGTGAATTTTGACGCGTCTGCGCTATTACCTACTTACACAATTTAGTGAAGCAGATCACGTTTGTAGCTTATTTATTATATCAGTTCCAATAACTGGATGTTAGATTTGAAAAACTGATTTATTTCCAATCAATCATAATCCCTGAGTTCAGCTAAATCCATACTTATTAATTGTAATTTTATTAATGCCATTTTAGATTTATAATCTTATCTCTAATTGTTATTTTTTATCTATAGTTAATGCGGAATTTTATCTGTTTTGCGTTATTAATTCGAGATTTTATCTTTACTGTGGAGGTTTGCGAGCCGATCTCTTTGATTTATGACGTCGGAATCTCAACGGGTCCAGCCTTTATCTCAGTGTAAACTGCGGCAGCTTAGAGTTATCTATTCCGTACCGTGAATGGTTTTTTTTCCGCAGTCTATATACGTCATAAGAATACGCATATTCAGGTGCGCACGTCACACCTTCGCGAACAAGGATTAAAAATATTATGTTTAAACACCAAAGTCCATTAATTTACCAAATTATTGACTTAAGGTAGGTATTTTGTTGTTTCTTAAAACAAACTCCACAAATCTATTGACTGGTCTGGAATCATAGCGGTGCTCAAAATTGGTTTCAGATTTCTCTCTTATACTAAATTCTACATACCCTCTTTAACATCATTTAATGACATATAAGACTCCAATAACGGGGGTTTGCTCAACGCTCACATTTTAATTATTTCTGATGAATGTATTAATAAAATCCCAAATGTTTCTAGAGGGATCCCTGCAGATGTAAGTTATTTATATTTAAGATTACTAAAAACATGACCCTACCATTAATTTGTTTTATGTAAAACGGTTTGAAAATTTTATAAAACGTTTTTCAATTATAAAATTAGCGGTAAGTACCAGATTTTATTTTTCTAAACGATGAATTAGTAACTTCCCGAGGGATCCTTCTAGAAACGTTTGAGATTTTAGCAATACGTTCATCATAAATGATGAAAATAAACCCCACGGAAAGATCGATTTTCTAGGCCTGCTAAGGCAAAGTCGACCGTAGGTCCGTCCATAACGTCGCCGAATATTGTTTTTACATGACTTCATCACTTATGTCGTTAAGATTTTCACTTTATTTTAGAGATTTGCTAGGGCAAATTCAACTTTGGGTCTGTCCAATACATTAGAGCCGCGCGTCGCATATTTTTGTGCACGGCTGCTTCACTTACGTCGTTAAGATGCTGGTTTTATTTTCGGATATTGTATCGTCTTTTTCGGTTGTACCTCTTTCTGTATGTTGTACCTCTTAATGACATTAAATATTATATGAAACGACGGATCACTTGAAAGGTTCAATGAACTAGACCTTTCGCTTTCATTTTCAAAATTGGTCTGTCCTAAAACGGGAATTACTCCTAGTTGGACATTTTACAAAATATATAAATATGTATATAGCCATACATAACACAAGTGAAATATCACAAAACTTCGCTACGTAAAATAGCATTATTGTTATTACACTGTTTTGTACATACACTGTCTAAATTAGTGTAAGGTATTTTAAAGTACGTTGCTCCGTATAATGACATTAAATATTATATGAAACGACGGATCACCCGAAAAGCTCCTTTGATACGAACTTTATTATTTCAACATAACATGAGCTACGTTGCTATTTACTTTGCACTAAGAAGTTTGTATAACCCATAAGCTACCTGGGAATTGTAAGATTGTAATTTACCATAATTCTATTACCTCCTTCATCATTTTCTTTATTAGATTTTGAGCGCAAAGGTGTACAAAACTCTTAACAAAATATTATTTCATAACTCATAACTCGATCAATAAAATTAAACCTGGGAGGTACAGTTAACTTACTTTACGCATTCAACTCTAATTAAAATATCTCCAAGTCAACAATTAGAGTACAATTTCTTTGACAGTTTTAATTCTACCCCCTTTTTCAAACAAAGGGCTTGAATTTGAATAATATATTTTAATCAGTGTGAATTTTCTCATAAATCTTATTTAGTTTAACACAATGGTTCGTGTAGGTTCTTACTGGTAATGGAATTGGTTTATATTGACGCAATTAATATATCATGTGCCCTTGATATTAAGTGTTATTAATATTATTATCGAGAGCGTGATCTATGTGGATTGCATCTTTCAGTAAATCTTCGTAAATGGATATCGCTCTGTCAAAATTATGAATAAAAAAAATAAAAACGTTTTTAATCGGACCTAAAAACCTAATTATTTTTTTTTTTTCATAAAAATATATTTTGTGTATTATACAAAACCTTGCATCTCTAATTGACCTCCGCCACAGGCGGAATTTTTCACGTACCGTTCGTTTATAAAATAATTTAATCCATCGAGAATCTTTGTACGACCGTAAGCACGCAGAGAATAAGCGCCGCAGGCATTTTTTCGCCTAATTAGTAATCCATTATCTAGATTCTACGTAATGTGTTTACTAACTAAAGTGATAAAGATAGTGCGCCACAGGCTAAAATCTTCAACATTATAACATTTTTTTTACCTTTCGTTACCTAACTGTTAAGACCTCGTAAGCGTAAGTCTGTTTGAAATAACATTACTAAAAAAAATTTCCTTATATATATTTTTACGCTAAAAAACTAAAAAACTATGGGTTTCGTATGTTAATTGCATACCACCAAAATGAGAAACTTACTAATTTTGTAGTTTTATCTTTTAAAATTATGGCTATTTATTATTATTTTGTATGGTCCCTACTTCACTATTACATTACGCCATTATTAAAAAATTGCTAACGGAATCTTGCGATCTCCACCAATGTACTTCTATCTCCCAAGAATGGACCTCGCAAAACCTACAATGATAGCAATTATATGTAAACCAGCCTCCTGGAAGTAATCACGCATTGCGCTGTCACCATTTGCGGGTCGTAGACGTGTTGTCGGTTGTCGCTCAGTTCACTGCTTCATTTCACCCCTCACCTAGCCGCTAACAATAGCAATTGACCTTTAAATTTTTAAAACAAAGGTGACTTGGATATTATCTTTGATCGGATTTTTTCCCACCAATCATAAATTTTATCGCTAGTTGAACGGGTATTTATCAAATTTTCCATTTCACATAAATTTTAACGATTTGCTGCAATCTGTTTTTCATCTGTGCACAGTGCATTATTCGCTTTTATTAAGTGCTGCTTTACTTAAAAAGAAACAAGCTTATTCTTTGGCAGTGTAAATTGTAAATAAAATAATTACAGCAAAATACTGTTTTTATAGAAATTGTGTGATTTTGTTTTTGGTTCGCTGATTCAATACCAATATAATAATGTACACACCTTTAAATTGAATTTTTGTGCAATTATATGTTTAAAACAAAAAATCGGAGGTTTTTTTCGTGCAATTGTATATTTAAAAGAAAAAATTGGGTGATTTTTTCGTGCAATTGAATTTCGCACATTCGAATTAAAATAAATTATCGTAATTTAATTTGTACATTTAATTTAATGTGTTTGTTGTAATTTTAGATAAAATTTTTATCAGACAATACTATTTTAAAAGAACAAAAGACTGATAAGGATAAGATATTAAAAAATATATTTTTTAACTCTATTCATAATTTATAATAATAATATACAGTGTTTAAAAAGTGGTTGTGTTGTGAGATTTAGTGATGAGTTTACTAGCGATGTACACGCTGCCTGTCGGCCTAATGATAGGCCTGACGTTCTTTAATATCACAAGGTAATTATTAATTGGTTTATTCTAAGGTGTTTAGTAATTGCTAATTATACGGGAGTGTTGATTTTCCGCCTATGGACATAATGTTAGTGTACCAAATTACATGTCAATATGTGCACAATGACCCATCCAAACACTATCTGTCCTAACCTAGCCTAACTTAATTGGTGGATTAACATTGATGATGCTCTCGTGAGGTTAGCAAGTTAATTTTTGGTTTATTTGCAGGGAACATTTTTATATTTACTATTTACTTAATCGAATTAGTTTCAATAGCAAAGTTTGTACATAATGTGGTTATAAAGTTTGTACATACTGTGGCTATATAGTATAATATAAGTATAAATTCTTAATCGAATTAGATTCAATGGCAAAGTTTGTACATGATGTGGGTATAAAGAATAATATAAGTATAAATTCTTAATCGAATTAGTTTCAATGGCAAAGTTTGTACATGATGTGGGTATAAAGTATAATATAAGTATAAATTCCTAATCGAATTAGTTTCAATGGCAAAGTTTGTACATTTAGTTTCAAGTTGTCTTTACATCGTCTTCATAATGTTTGCAAGTTGATTATCACTTTGTTCTCTCAGCCATGTTTTTACTTTTATTTTAAATATATTAATTTCTGTTATTTTTGATTTGGTAGAGCATTGTATAGTTTCGTAGTATAGAATTTAATATTTCTCTGTCTTAAAGACGTTTTCAAACTGGGAGTATTTATGTATATTTTGGCTTATTGCTCTGGTTGAGTATTTATGTTTGGCAGTGGAGTATTCAGATATGTTTTTTTTTTTGTTTAAATAAAATATTTTTTTAATAAAGTTTTTGTACACTTGGAAGTTTGTTGTTTGACATTGCGTAAAAATAATTATTAAATTTATCTATTTGAATTTCCCTTTTGTTTTCGGTAAAGCATGTCTTGGAAGCGGAAATCATCCCACTTCCCGACATCCGATCGAGCTGAAACTCGGCAGATAGGCTGGTTGTCGCTGACAATATATTATATGCATGCATTCAGTGGCAATCACGTACACATACACGGTCATATACGCAAATCTCTGAGATGTTATCACATTACAGCAGTTCTCATAAGAAAAAATGTCGGTCCTACCCGATCGGTAGGGTTGTCGATTCCAGTTCCTGGGTAGGAAGGTTCAAACATCAGTTAAACAAAACAAAATATAATACATGATTTTACGAAGGAATGTGAATAGAAAATTACACACATAATAATTCGGTTACGTTATGTTCAGAAGCAAATTTTATGTGAATGTATTTAATATGTCATTAACATTTGAAAGTTAATTATTATTGTGGGTAGAGTAAACTGTTCTGATTTCATGCATTTATGTCGTTAGAGAGATCCTAAACTAGAAAATATCATTATTTGACAACACAAAATAATGAATATAATGATTTCGTGATTACAATTTGCGTAAATAATTTACAAAATTCCAAAAACGAGATAATTTAATTGAAACGCTAGCCTTCAAAGCATACACCAATCCTTTCTCATCCGTCGGGGGAGATGGAAAAACGTGCATTTAAATTCATATTTGGTAAAAACTTTTATAAGCGGAGTTTGTCGTTGGAGTTGACGCCATGTTAAATCTTGTTTAGTATAATGTGACATTTGCCGAAATTGGTGTTCCTTAGAGTACGTATACATTTGCGAACCGAAACGCGAACCGTACCTCGAATTACGGGAAAGGAACGAATCAACTGCAAGCGGCGTTTCGCGCTATTTGCGGTTGCTTCAGTCCTTTCCCATAAGTTAAGGTTCAGTTCGTCAGTTCGGCTCGCGTATGTGTACGTGGCATTATACAACAACATAGCGTGAACTAAGCACGAGAAATATCGCTTAAACTGGTCCCAGCGAGAGCTCCTATGGACTTTCGGAACGTCGACGTTCGTCATCTTCCTTCTTACGCGTCTTGTTTTAAAACGAAAAAACGGAAGATGCTTGAATGATGACGTCACGTACGGTCTCTCTCCTGGACTAGCACAGGTGTATGTATTAATTTTAACTAAAATAGAACATTAATGCATCTTTTTGCGACTCTCCCGACAAAAATGTTATTTCTTTGAAACAAAGCGTTATTTCGAAAAATTGTAAGCATTGAGAAGAGGAATGCGAGAATTGTGAGCATTGAGATTGAAGAGGAATTCGAAATTTTGAGCATTGAGATTGAAGAGGAGTGCAAGAATAGTGAGCATTGAGATTGAAGAGGAGTGCAAGAATAGTGAGCATTGAGATTGAAGAGGAATGCGAGAATTGTGAGCATTGAGATTGAAGAGGAATTCGAAATTTTGAGCATTGAGATTGAAGAGGAGTGCAAGAATAGTGTGCATTGAGATTGAAGAGGAGTGCAAGAATAGTGAGCATTGAGATTGAAGAGGAATGCGAGAATTGTGAGCATTGAGATTGAATAGGAATTCGTAATTTTGAGCATTGAGATTGAAGAGGAGTGCAAGAATAGTGAGCATTGAGATTGAAGAGGAATGCGAGAATTGTGAGCATCGAGATTGAAGAGGAATGCGATAATTTCACATTTTTTTCTTTAGCCGATAATGAAGTTATTTTATTGATTTCATTGGTCTGTCTTTTGAAAAATCTTTTGTAAATTGGAAAAATCGATTGTATTTTAAATACGTAAAGTTCACAATTCTAGGGGTTATATGATCAGTGATTCTAGTTGTGTACTTGGACAATGTACGGTACGATATGTTCGTAAATTAACAGTATTAGTTATGTCGACGCGCCTCACATAAGTTCAATTATACGTGTTCGCAAATCTATAAATTTACCAGAAAACTTTAATTTTTTTTAATTAAATTTGACGTCACATGCGAACATATCGTGCATCAGTATTTTTTTAATTTTTTTTTTATAGTGAAACCTCACAAGAGTCCCAACTGCTCCCGTCTGGAGCCAGTGAGACTATGGCATCCCCAATTGGGGGGTGTTGTGAGGCTGAAGGTAAGTGGGGAAGGGAAAGAGGAAGGTGGGGAAGTACCTGGCTATTCAGATCTAGTCACTAAACACGGCTAAAGCCATTTGGAGCAACGTTTCAATTCTGAATGGTGGTCTTACACCAGGGCGATACTGGTAGTATCTTCCACTCTGGAACGTGCCGCAAATATACTATATATTATTTTAATTAATTAATTGTGAAATAACACAAATTAATCAAATAAAATTTATTTGCGCACGCCGGGTTCGAACCCGCGACCTTCGGAATGGCAGTCCAATGCGTTACCACTGGACTATGCCGGCCGTCGAATATAGACAAATATGCATATTTTAGAGTATTTGTATATGGGTTTCGTGTCGATGTAAACCATTTTATTTTAATTTTATAAAATGATGAATGTAAACCTACCATGATGAATCATCTTAGCTCTTGCATATTTAACAACACACGTTCTTTTGTCTTATTTTGTGTTGGAACTTTATTTACTGGCGTAAACGAATGTATTTTTCCCAAAAGCGGTATATTTTCTTAGAAAAACGTGCGGGCATTTGTCTGTAAAATTCTACTTGATTGGTGGGCAAACAGACGAACATTTTAGGTCTGATACTGTGTCGTTATTCTTCGCGGGATATTTCCCCGGGGGCTCGATAGTACCTAATGTGAGGAAAAAAACGCCATAAATAGATATTTTTTCAATGTTAATTTGTTTTGATATATGTATTTACTTAATACCTCAAAGTTATCAATACTTTGATAATTTTCACATTTTAAATCTCGTTGCTCTGTGAGAAATAGTCAAACATTTGGATTTTTCCCCGGGGGGGCTCGGTGGCAATATTAAATTTATCACTAGGATTCATTAATGGCTTGTTAAATTATTAATTTTTCATTTATGGGCTAACGCTGATTTCCAGTCAGTGTTGTAACTATTCCTGGGTTTGAAACCAAACATTATATAGCTTCGATTGAGTTATTTTTCTATTCTTTTTTACATAAAGTCTACAGAAAAGTTCCAAACGTTTGGAACACAGTGGAACTGTACTCTATACTTGAGTTAATTATAGTTGTGGTGGGAAGTGGATAATTTAAAATAAATTATGTCGGACTTTGAAATAGAAACAACCAAAAAAACCTCTTCACGATTGTTAAAAAAGGTTATTATCATTAAATGTTTGATCAGTCGTTTTTCCACGAATTACAGTGAATCGCCATGTCATTATTTATATATACTCATTTACATTCATAAGTACAAAACCCAAGAAATAACAACAAACACGTACAATAGAAACACTAGATCTCATGGTCATAAACTTATCCAACAAATAACTACCAATACAACTTTTGGGCAAAAAAGCTTCTTATATCATAGTATTAAACTCTACAGCAAAATACCACTCTCACTCAAAAACCTCAACACTTTAACATTTAAATCTGAAATAAAAATCTGGATACTTAACATAGGGAGATCTGAAATAGAAAATTTACTGAGATCAAACACAGACTAAAACAGAATCAACTGAACTATACCAAAAAACACTTCATATATATAACTATACCAAAAAACACTTCATATATATATATCAAAAAACATCTTACTTATTTTAAAATTATTAAAAAAAAAAAAAAATTATACTGCATGATATGTGTTCATAATTAAATCCATATTATGTAACCTTGATGTAATATTAATGTTCTTATAATTAAATTATACATAATATGTAAATGAAATCCTTAGCACGGGAGATCCCAGTGAGGGTATCATTATATCTATTTGTTACACAAAAAAAAAAAAAAAACACTTATTATTATTATTATTATTTGTTTATTTATTTATTAGTCATTACTTTTTGCTTTGCCTAATAAAAAGTTAAGGTTGTACCTAACTTTTTGTTAAAATCTGTAAAACATTTTAGTATGAATGAATTCGTTCAGTCAAGTGTAAACTTAACTCTTAGGTCAATCAAAACAGAAACCTAGCCGCACTAATTACGTTATTTATTTTGACTAGTTTACTAGAAAAGGGGACCTCCTGAATCAGACCACCTATTACCATTACCTATTTCATTACCAGTTAGGCCCTCCTTAACAAATAGTAATCGGATACACAGCAAGTATCCGATAACTATTTGTTAATTTGATTCAAACGTCTTGGCGATCAACGCCGTACAGCTGTGTGAAGGTTCGTAACAAGCATACGGTTCCTACATTTTGTTAACTTGTCGGTGACGCCAGTCTCCCACAAACAGCCGGTCGATATTTCGAGAAGTGGTGGTGTCGTCATTTCAGTAACAACATGTAAGGACTGTGCGCTACAAGTTGTTTGTGACGTGAATACACAACATCAGTATCGGATACTTTCATTTTCCCGTGGAAGAGTGTCCTTATGTATGTTCCCATTTGATGTAATAGTCTATTGGCAGTGTTTAATGTGATGTTGTCTGTCTGTGTGTTGCAGGAACTCTTACAGTAGAAGAGGTTTACAAGGACAGGGACCAGTTCGCCGCCCTAGTCCGCGAGGTGGCCGCACCGGACGTCGGCCGTATGGGCATCGAGATCCTCTCGTTCACCATCAAGGACGTGAACGATGAGGTGCAGTACCTCGCGTCTCTGGGCAAGGCGCAGACGGCCGTCGTCAAGAGGGACGCCGACGCCGGCGTCGCGGAGGCGAACAGGGATGCCGGCATTAGGGTGAGCATTAAGCAACCTACTCCGCATTACGCCGTATTTACATATACGGCACAACTACTACAACTCTACAATCGTTATAATAACTTACTAAACCCTAAAATATCATTTACCTCCTCTCTGTGTCAATGTCCACCTCCGGCTCCGGCTTCTAGTAATTCACGCCACCGGTTTTCAGATGTGTTCTGTTCTGTTATCTATGCCTCAGACCTTTCCCATCCTGCTCAATCTTCTTTCTCGAAGTCAATTCACCTCTTCCTCGTTTTGCCTAGAGAGCAAGAAGTTTGTTTTCACTGGAGGGCGTGATTCTCGGTGTCTCATCATTTGGAATTCTTTTCATATCTTCACGTTAATATTTCGCTTTGCTTTCACTTATGTAGTTTTTTCTCGCTTAACGACGGGTTAGCCGCTGCACTAAGCCTTTACCACAATTTTCTCTGACGTTATTATAATTATTGCGTCAATATTCTAACCCTATTTAAATGATTATTTTCAACAAATATCTTCCTCTGTTGAGTAAATACTACCTCTGCAATTCCGAATTCACAATACACCCCTTCTAATAAATCACTAAACCCCAATGGGGCTGCCCCAAAAAACAGGGCTTTGTGTTTTATGCCTCACTTTCTAAATAACTTAATGTTTTATAGCCCATAAGCTGATGGGGCTCAGAATAACCACCGTGTCTTCAGGTACACGGGGCTTTATAGTGAGTTATTGCTTATTACTTATTACCTCTGGTGTAAAATCATTAGCCATGTTAATTTGTGGGTTCTCCTGGAAATCTTGTTTTTCATCATAATTTAAAGATCGATTTCGGAAAATTTCACAGTCGGCAACTTTATTATAACAAGTTTAGAGTATTCTATTGTTAGTACATGTTATTGATTCATTCATCATCATTTGGTGTCATACACTACACCTTGTCTTTGCTGATTGTCTGATGGTTTCAGACCAGTGGGTCTTTCGTCTACTGGGATTTCCGCGGCCTGTTCCTTACTGCTTCCACCCGTTATCCTGGAGTCGATCATAGTGTGTAATGGTGATCTTATTTTAAATGTGTTTTTGTTTTTATTTGCAGGAGGCAGAGTGTGAGAAATCAGCCATGGACGTGAAATATTCGACAGATACGAAGATAGAAGATAACTCGAGAATGTTCAAGTTGCAGAAGGCACACTTTGACCAAGAAGTCAATACCGCGGTAAGTTATCTCTACAAATTATGACTCAACATAGCTGGTACAATAACAGTTTCTTTTTCTGGTCTATAGTTTATTCTATTTTGTGTGTAACTTCTTTGTTCTTGATACTTTTGTCCCTAGTTTTGTAGGGCATAATAAATTGAGGTTTGCCTATTTAATTTATTCTGCATCCAAGAGGTCATTTCAGTCGAATCAATTCTGTTCCATATTTAAGATTTCAGGTTTTCAAATGTCAACGTAATACTCCCTCAAATGTCTCCAGTTGAACCTAATCTCAATCTTCTTCAGTTTGTCACACGACAAAGCTGTTCTTCCTAAATGGCCAAATGTCTTTGAGCACTTTTTGAACTCTCCATGTTTGTTGAATTGCAGAAAGCCGAGGCGCAGCTAGCCTACGAGCTTCAGGCGGCCAAGGTGCGCCAGCGCATCAGGAACGAGGAGATCCAGATCGAGGTGGTGGAGCGGCGCAAGCGCATCGAGGTGGAGCAGCAGGAAGTGCAGCGCAAGGCCGCCGAGCTGATGGCCATGGTGCGTCTGCCCGCTGAGGCGGAGGCTTTCAAGATGCACTGCCTGGCCGACGGCAAGAAGTGAGCTCAATCCTCTTCTAATATTTACAGATAATTAATAAGTTATGTGCAACGAGGCCCATGTACTAAACACGGGACCTACCAATGTCATATTTGTCATACATGTTGTATGCTGTTGTGGTAGGGAGGAAATACACAGGTCGGCAAATCGTTCCACAGTCGAGCTCAACAGCTCATGAGACAAATGTCAACCGAAGTGATCAGTGACACTAGTTCCTCGGAGCATCTTCCATTGAAATGCCAGTAGAATAAGGATAGCATTCCCACCTGTTGCTTTTGCTCTAAAGATTGTATTCATTTTGGGGCTGCAGACCAGAGTTGTGCGATTTGTTGTTATCTGCGGGCCCTGTACAGTGCGCATAGCTTTTGAGAGGATACCTTAATTCTGACTTTGATAGAGTTTAGCGCCTGCTCTGGTCGGTTAGAGTAACACCAAGCGTATGAATGAAAGCCTTGTTGGAAAGATTATTATTATAATTTATTAACGTCTGTCTGTTTTCCTTCCAGGACCCAGACCATCGAGGCCGCCAAGGCTGACGCGGATCGCATCAAGCTGATGGGAAAAGCAGAGGCCGACGCCATCGCGGCCGTGGGTAACGCCGAAGCCAAGCGCATGGTCATGAAGGCCACGGTCTTCAAGCAGTATGGGGACGCCGCCATCATGGCCATGGTCATGGAGGCACTTCCAAAGGTAAGCAACCAACCAACCAATTACACTCAACACATTGAGTCAGATCTCAATTTTAAATATGTGGACTTGGGCGCGAAAATGAGCAATCTGAAAGTATGTTGCCTGTTGTATGCTGATGATGCATTGCTGATTTATAACAGAATGGAAGATCAGCAGTCTCTCGTGTCTAGGATAAACAAAGTACTATGCAGAATGAGACATTGATGAATGTAATTCCTAAATCACAGTTTTTTAAAGAGAGAGAGTACAAAAAAAGTGTGTAAAATAGTTATGATTGATGAATACTTGGAGCAAGTTGATGAGTTTGTGTATTTTTTAAGTACAGTATAGTCTCTATAATCCAAACTATTAAAAACCGAGCCTGTTTACGAATCTTCTGGAATCTTTAAGAAACAGCTGGATTTTCAGAGTTTGACGGTTTACGGGACTTTAATGTAGATGCTACATCTCGAATCAGATACTGTGGATTTATCAATTCCCTCGCTAGTTTCGTACAACTCTCTCCACTTTCAAGTCTCTTTAAAATTACACTTTTTTCTTTAATGGTTAACATCTTGTGTTTTCCAACCACCCATCCAGCACCCGTGTTACCCGGTCTTTGGGATTATTAGGGTTTCGGATTATAGTGACTATACTGTATTCGTGAGAGATAGAAAGAATGATAAGAACTTTAAAAGAATGGTGAATGTAGGAAACTCTATTAATGAAGTCTGGAAAAGAAGCCAGGTTAGCAGTCCACAGTGGAGTGCTGATACAAACCCATGTTTCGGACATCCTTGCAGTGGCAGATGTGGTTACTAATTTAGCATTTGCTTTATTCCAGATTGCCGCCGAAGTGTCAGCGCCCCTGGCCAAGGTGGACGAGATAGTTCTGATCGGCTCTGATGCCAACGGCGGTGCAGCCGGAGAGATCACCAAACTGGTCGGACAGCTGCCGCCCGCCATCAACGCTCTGACCGGCGTCGACATCTCCAAGATCCTGGGCAAGCTGCCTGGAGCCAAAGTCACTCCCACTCACCAGCCGCCCACCGTTAGCGCCAACTAACCCACCAACTCACACTCCGAGGGACTGGACGAGATTTCTATCATCCTGATTTGATGTGCTACGCCTTTGTTTGATCTTCTTAACTGCATCGCAATTGGTTGACTCTACTGTATTTCTGAACTCATTTGACCGAAGCAGTGTATTAGGTATTTGTGACCTGTTTAAATTATTTTAACACTTTTGCCCGGTTTAACTGGTCACAATTCACAAGCCATTTGTTATTTAAACCGAACAGTATTGGAGAATGATTGGCTAAATATAATCAACCTAAACCAGTCGTTTCCAGGAGACCTTTCATCTGTGTAAAGACATGACACTATTGTCAGTGTTAAAATTGGTTTGAACAAAGAACCTTGCGGCCTTTTTGGTTAAATATTAGCAAATAGTTAACTATTTTTGTCTGAATTTTAAAATGCTGCCGCCATCCGATGCTCTAACCAAACCTCGATTACGAGCAAATTAATTTCTCGTCTCTTCTGTTTTACTTATACTTACGGTGTTTGAACTTTTCACGTGTGTATAAATTCATGTTGTTTAACTCTGTAATCTGCTGATTTCTTCACAACATCTGATATCCACTTTTTTAAACGTCTGTTAGCCTTGCCCGCTAGAAATAACTATATAATTCAATATAAACTAAAGCCGTGTTGCGGTAAACTCAATTAATTTTAAATATTAGGAACTCGTTGTCCATGCTACAAATTGGCCACTATTTTTTATACTTAGGCTTTGATGGAAAATTATTTGTCACATGTTTTCGTAACCCATCTTTACAAAAATCTTGCTCATTGATTCTTTGTGATTGTGCTCTGAAATTTATCTGTAATATTTTATTGATACAAAATAACAAAAATGTAATCTATGTGCTATTCCTGTTGATGATAGAAATCGGAAATCTGATTGACCTGGAAACGATTTGACCTGGATAAAATGAAACCCATTCCTGACTGTTTTCTATATAAAACTATTTAACATGAACCACAATTAGAGTGTTCCTTTAAACAGTGTTTAATATACCACATTTCTATAGTGTTTATGTTTCAAGTAAATCCTATAAGATACCAATTAAAGTGTTTTAGATTTAAGCACTATTTTTAATGACAAAGTTGTGTTCATGAGTTCTTGTCGAATGTGTCTATCGTAACGTCTTCTAAAGCTGTTAGCAATATCAGGATGGGTTTTAATGACAAAATTGTGTTCACGAGTTCTTGTCGAAGGTGTCTATCGTAATGTCTTACAAAGCTGTTGGTAATATTAGTATGGGTTTTAATGACAAAGTTGTGTTCACGAGTTCTTGTCGAACGTGTCTTTCGTAACGTCTTATAAAGCTGTTGGCAATATCAGGATGGGTTTTGCATTATTCAGAAAGGTTTTGAAATAATATGATATTTTTGTGTCGATTGAGATTGTAGGAAATAATTATATTAGATCACGGGAGAAGGTAAATTGTGTGTAAAAAAGTTTATTTTGTCATTGTATAGAAATCCCATTGAGGCCTTTACAGAATCATGTTTTTTCGGTACCTCATCTATTATTTGACTTTTTAACAACAATAATTTTAAGCATTTCATTTTCTAATTCATAATATTTAAGAGTTTTCATTCCGGTTGTTGTAAATACATACTAAAGCGGTGTTTGTCTTCTTTACTTAGAGCCATTTCTACTAGCTTAACTGTGGTACCATAAATATATTGAAAGTGTTCACTAGAATTTTCTAAGAAATACAAAATCGAAAAAAATTGCAGGCTGACTGTATTTATTCCATTTAAAATACTTAATTATATTTTTAATACGGGTGTCTGACATAGTCCAATTTTAGAAATACAACAAACTATGAGGATTAAAAAAAATTACAATAATACATTTAAAAAATTAATTATTAAATTCCCTGTTCCATGGGAATTTACCAACATTTTACAATATTTTAGGCACCGACTTCGGCCACCAGGGCTGAAAAATGTTCTTTGGGTCTAAAATATATTTTTTAAAATTATTTATATTTATAATTTTACACCACAAGGTTTTTAAGAAAATAAAATAATATTTAATAATCCTCATAGAATATCATCCATTCTTTGTTTACATAATATAATATTGAACACTTTTCTACTTGTCTCAAAGAAAAATATTAAGCAACAAATTTAGAAGCTCAAAATTTTTTATCATGATTAATTTTTGGTTACTCCTTCCTTAACCAACGTTTCAGACAGCCTTATGACAATGTCCATCATCAGGGCAGATGTCGAAACGTTGGATAAAGTAGGCATAATAACCCTAAAATTATTCATGGTGAGGCCGTGAAATCTAAACTCAAACTTTTTCGTTTGTATTTAAAATAAACTATCTTTAATATTGATGGAAAATATGCTAAATATATACATTATACATACCTAGATAAAGATAATATACTCTCGTTTGGCATAAACTATTTTCATAACTAAATATAACTGATTTTCGTAACTTTAAATAATTTGTTTTGTGTGAATTCTTTATCGGATTAGAGTTATTAGCATAAATACAACAATTGTCTTACATATTTACTTTTAATTTTATGTACCATTTAATGTTTTATGTGTATCCGTAATATGTTTGTGTTTTGTGAAAATTTTGGAACCTTTGTAGCAATTTGATTTAATTCAATATTTTTAATTTGAAAGATGTATTTCTGGCCATGCATTTAGCATTTTATGTAAAATATGCGTATATATTTGCGTAGTTATTGTTACTATTTTTTTAATGATGCTTTTAATTTGTTAAATAATTACCTTAATTTCTGTACCTTTCTTATTCTTGGGTGTAAAGATATATGTTTAATGTGCATATTTTTTTTAATTATTAGTATATTTTACCATACAAATAATAATTCTCTGCCATATTAGTTTTTTATTTCTTAGTTTTTTTACGAAAATTTATCCATACCTGTCTGATTTCCAATAATTTGTAAAAATATGACTCAATAAAGATTTTTTCCCTGTATAATTTACTTTTTTTTATTTCTTTCCCACCTTTTCTTTCTGTCCGCATCCACATTAAAAGTTTATTTACTTTGAATTAATTTAGTAACTGAGGTGACTGGTGCGACTTTCCCTTACATTAAATAAAGTACTACCTAGCCGGTATATCAGTTGCTCTTTATGCTCACTAAGAGAGATATTATTTAAGTTCTCTGGAGCCTCGAACCATGACAAGATAAGCCCAGTGAATTTCTAAAAATTACTGATATACCGGCCCATAGTAAATAATCTACTGTCTTATTCGAATTTTCCATATTTTTAAGGATTTATTCTTTTATTATATTCTTCTGGTTCTGTTCTAGCCACATTCCAAATGTAACTGGATAAAGAACCACATCAGTCTTTTATAACTGGAACCGTACTGACAGCACATTTCAGGTACCAACCATCTTTAGTTGACACTCGAATTAGACCAGATCGAAGAGCCTAGTAATTCCCAACCTTTCTCTTCCCATCTTCTTCTCCTTCTCACTCCCTTTAGCCTCACAACATATCCAATTGGGGGCGCCATAGTCCTACTGGCAAAGTCAGGGCAACCGAATGATATGGTTGACTGAAATATGTGACCACAAAGTATCTAAACCAAACGCAGTCTATCCCAACCCAAAAAAAGTATTTTCACACAATGCAGTATACATGGTGTATGCTGCACGTAACTACAGCATGTATACATGGTGTATGCTGCACGTAACCGAAGGATTTCCCAGCGATTCTTGAGCATATCACACTGCCACAGGTCGCCAGGGCCTGCCCTGAGCCAAATGGCACATGGCACTAGTCAAAACCTCAAGGTTGCTGTATTAGGTATTATCAGCGCCTTAGCAAGTCGGCGCCCGAAGCAGACTGTTCCAATTGCGGCTGCACAGGGCCGGCCCAGTAGTTCGCAACGCATCACGTGGTACTCACCTGCCTCGTCTGTACGGTTCTGTTGGAACGAGACGGATTGCATCACTTGTGCCGCTAGGCTGTACCCAGTGAAGATGTGTAATAATTTTTATTTTTTTATTGTAAAAATATCGAGCAGTAAAACATGTACATTTTTTACTCCAAAAGTGCTCAGGACTTAAAACTGTATAGTCTTTCGGGTACGAGTTGATACAGTCTGTATTTGTAAATTTTTTGTCTTAAGAGAGTTAGAGTGCCTGCAGACCAGAGACTTTAGTCGTGGAGTTGTTGCTGACATGAAAATCCATTGCGGTATAGTGTGCACACTAGAAGCGCGACACTGGACAGAGTTTTCAATTGTCAGCGTGACTAAAGGCTCTCATGTGCGGGCGCCCTCAGTATAATATCACCTCATTTCTATTACCTAACTTCCAATAATCTTATCTATCAATGGTTCACATAAACTATATTTATTTTGCACCAACACCATCTCTTGTCCATTAATAAAAGCTGAAAAGTATCATAGTCAATAAACAAACACATATTATATCACGTACAAGCTTATACTTGATAATAATTTTTTTTAAATTTGATAGCGAAAAATTTATGATTATAAATCAACACATTTGGACCATTATCACACTAGGTGTCTCAAATAATATTATTACAGCCTAATTTAGTCATATGTGTGGATTTTGAAATCTTTCATCTGTATCTCTTTTGGTACAACCTATAAAGCATATTTCTTTGGTATAAAACCATATTAGTACGTTTTTGTGGTACCATTTAATGTTTTATGTGTATCCGTAATATGTTTGTGTTTTGTGAAAATTTTGGAACCTTTGTAGCAATTTGATTTAATTCAATATTTTTAATTTGAAAGATGTATTTCTGGCCATGCATTTAGCATTTTATGTAAAATATGCGTATATATTTGCGTAGTTATTGTTACTATTTTTTTAATGATGCTTTTAATTTGTTAAATAATTACCTTAATTTCTGTACCTTTCTTATTCTTGGGTGTAAAGATATATGTTTAATGTGCATATTTTTTTTAATTATTAGTATATTTTACCATACAAATAATAATTCTCTGCCATATTAGTTTTTTATTTCTTAGTTTTTTTACGAAAATTTATCCATACCTGTCTGATTTCCAATAATTTGTAAAAATATGACTCAATAAAGATTTTTTCCCTGTATAATTTACTTTTTTTTATTTCTTTCCCACCTTTTCTTTCTGTCCGCATCCACATTAAAAGTTTATTTACTTTGAATTAATTTAGTAACTGAGGTGACTGGTGCGACTTTCCCTTACATTAAATAAAGTACTACCTAGCCGGTATATCAGTTGCTCTTTATGCTCACTAAGAGAGATATTATTTAAGTTCTCTGGAGCCTCGAACCATGACAAGATAAGCCCAGTGAATTTCTAAAAATTACTGATATACCGGCCCATAGTAAATAATCTACTGTCTTATTCGAATTTTCCATATTTTTAAGGATTTATTCTTTTATTATATTCTTCTGGTTCTGTTCTAGCCACATTCCAAATGTAACTGGATAAAGAACCACATCAGTCTTTTATAACTGGAACCGTACTGACAGCACATTTCAGGTACCAACCATCTTTAGTTGACACTCGAATTAGACCAGATCGAAGAGCCTAGTAATTCCCAACCTTTCTCTTCCCATCTTCTTCTCCTTCTCACTCCCTTTAGCCTCACAACATATCCAATTGGGGGCGCCATAGTCCTACTGGCAAAGTCAGGGCAACCGAATGATATGGTTGACTGAAATATGTGACCACAAAGTATCTAAACCAAACGCAGTCTATCCCAACCCAAAAAAAGTATTTTCACACAATGCAGTATACATGGTGTATGCTGCACGTAACTACAGCATGTATACATGGTGTATGCTGCACGTAACCGAAGGATTTCCCAGCGATTCTTGAGCATATCACACTGCCACAGGTCGCCAGGGCCTGCCCTGAGCCAAATGGCACATGGCACTAGTCAAAACCTCAAGGTTGCTGTATTAGGTATTATCAGCGCCTTAGCAAGTCGGCGCCCGAAGCAGACTGTTCCAATTGCGGCTGCACAGGGCCGGCCCAGTAGTTCGCAACGCATCACGTGGTACTCACCTGCCTCGTCTGTACGGTTCTGTTGGAACGAGACGGATTGCATCACTTGTGCCGCTAGGCTGTACCCAGTGAAGATGTGTAATAATTTTTATTTTTTTATTGTAAAAATATCGAGCAGTAAAACATGTACATTTTTTACTCCAAAAGTGCTCAGGACTTAAAACTGTATAGTCTTTCGGGTACGAGTTGATACAGTCTGTATTTGTAAATTTTTTGTCTTAAGAGAGTTAGAGTGCCTGCAGACCAGAGACTTTAGTCGTGGAGTTGTTGCTGACATGAAAATCCATTGCGGTATAGTGTGCACACTAGAAGCGCGACACTGGACAGAGTTTTCAATTGTCAGCGTGACTAAAGGCTCTCATGTGCGGGCGCCCTCAGTATAATATCACCTCATTTCTATTACCTAACTTCCAATAATCTTATCTATCAATGGTTCACATAAACTATATTTATTTTGCACCAACACCATCTCTTGTCCATTAATAAAAGCTGAAAAGTATCATAGTCAATAAACAAACACATATTATATCACGTACAAGCTTATACTTGATAATAATTTTTTTTAAATTTGATAGCGAAAAATTTATGATTATAAATCAACACATTTGGACCATTATCACACTAGGTGTCTCAAATAATATTATTACAGCCTAATTTAGTCATATGTGTGGATTTTGAAATCTTTCATCTGTATCTCTTTTGGTACAACCTATAAAGCATATTTCTTTGGTATAAAACCATATTAGTACGTTTTTGTGGTACTTATATAGGTATACCTAAGTATGTTTAATTGTGAGCTGAATTTTACAGCTAAAATTTTATTGACTTCTTTGTGTGAATGTTCATCAATTCACTCCCCACAATGCACGTGAGCCATTCCAGTGAGCAAATAAATAATTAAGCAATCAAAAGGGCAAAATGATATTAATAAATGTGATTTGCCATCAATGTTCAGTATTTATTAAGTTAGTTGTTGGCCGAGAATGGCTCACGTACTTTGTGGGTATTGAACGGACGAAGCTATTCAGAACTGTAGAATACTTAACAATATGTATAAATAATTTAATGTAGGTATTGTATTTAATATAATCACACTTTTGCCAAGAAATTGTTTCATGATATATATCCCCTCTATTGATTGTATTTTTTTATTGTAGCCTACTACCAAATATTAAAGTGACGTATTATGATAATTTGAGTTTTATTTATTGAGGCTTTAAGTCGATAATTAACCTATGTATTATTTATAATATAAAATGTATATTTATACTATACTAAGTATATTATCTCTTATTAATATTCTATTCAATCTCTTCCATCCTACCATGGGTGTCGCCAACCTCCCAGCTAGGGGGGCCAGGTTAAAGTTTGTTATAGTGCTTACTGGGAAGGAACTCAGGGTTATGAGCAGGGTTGTCTTAAGCCATGAAGAGACCCACGGGTATACTGCATTTGGGGGTCCCTTTTGAAAGTCTAAAGAAAAACAAGGAATCACTTTTTTCTATAATTTTATTGAAGGGGTTCGTGCAGTACAGTACTATGCCGCCTAATCGTGATTTATTTATTTATTTATTATTTATTAACGCCCTATCGGGCTTTTACATAGTAAGTTGACAGTATATGTATGTAAGTGTAACATGTACATGGATAAAATAGCTAAATATAATTTACTCATAAGGTAATAATAGCTTATTTATTTTCACCAGGACCGGTTTCATCCTACTATGGACATTTTCAGAATTTCAACTACCAGTCTGAAAATGTCCGTAGTAGGATAAAACCGGTTCTGGTGAAAATATATAAGTGGAACAAAGTGCAAAAGTTGTTTAAATTTCAATATAATAGAGTGTGTACAAAATAACACAGTGTATAGTGGAGAGTGAAGAAGATTATTCTTGGTTCCAGCTAGCGAGAATGTTGCTAGATTTTGTTTTGATTTCATGGGAAAAACGACAATAATTTTTGAGTCGCCCAGTAACTGATAGGTGTGACTAACAGAAATGGTATAGGGGAAGGGAGGGCAAGATGGAAGGCTTAACGTTAAGATGTAAAAAAAAATATAACAACATAATATCAATAATTTATTTTAATAAGTCTTCAGAGAGATCTTACATGCTTATAAAATTGAGTTATTAAAAATAATTAAAATTGATTATAAAATCTGTTACGACCCATAAAACAAAAACAGAAAATATTCCATCTTGCCCTAACCCTGAGGGCAGGATGGAAAGCTTATAAGGGCAAGATGGAATGAATAGGATATCCTTACATTTTACAGTTGACACATAAAAGACAACCGTTTTCTATGTCTGAACATAGTTCATGTGCCCAACCACAACACTGTGGAAACTGTACCAAGTCCTCTGTGGGCGGTTCCACATAAATATGCTTCTCCACATAATACACACAACACATCGTCTTGTGTTGACTGCTCCGGATGTTGTAGTATGTTCTCATCTTTTTCTGTCATTTTCCCCTTTCTTTTACCCTTTCCTTTGCCCTTTCCTTTGTTTTCCTTGCCATTGATGACCGGATTAAGGACTTATTTTGGTTTCGCTTTCAGCTCCTATTTTTTTCAATAGTTTCTTGGAATGAAGAACTAGTTAGGATTTCTGATTTTTTACATCTCAATTTTCGCTTCTTTACTGTAGGAGTAACTTTTGGTGATGGAAGTATTTTAATTGGAGAAATTTAGTACGAGGTGGATGGTTGTTCCAAACTCTTATCAATAACACCTAAACTTGTTTTAAATATACTGTCTTCTCACATCGTATTCTGTGTATTATCAAAATTAAGTTGCACTTCTTCATCCTGTTTTTTTTCATAACCATCATGGACAGTAGATGTTTCATTGGTAATATTGTCTACAATATTGACGTTTATTGACGAATAATCATTTGTGTCGGCATTTTAGTCTCCCTCATCAGTCACAATGAAATTTTGTTCGCCTTCAATTACTGGAGCGTTTTCATAAAAAGTGGCCGATGCAAAGTCTAAATCTGTAAACAAATGTCTATATATGGGAAGATGACAGCCTTTCTGAACCCACTAGTGGCATTTTGCACAGTAGCACTTTTGTTCATAGGCGATGCATACTAGCCTAGCTATATCAAACTGATTTAATCTTCTTCCAGGATGATTCTTTTGAAAAGTGTCAGGGCTTGCTCAAAAGCCACTTCCAAGAGACGTTGCAGTTTGTGGCTTGGTGGGGGGGAATACTGAGCATGAATATTTATTTTTCTCGAGCTAAATTTAAAACTTCTAGATTTTGATGAGTAACATGATTATCTGGAATTAATTAAACAAGTCTATCTGCTGTTGGTCTTGTTTTCTCAATAAATATTTGTAGCTGTAAGCTGCGCGTATTGTAGTAGTTACAGCTTCGTCCATCACTATCTGCATTGTTTCTTCAGTTCAAGATCCTATGTTTCTCTTTGTAATATACTTGAACACGATCTATAAAGAGAATCATTCTCAATTAGTTAAAAAAAATTAAAACAGAAATAAAAATAATTGCACGCGGGCAAAATGGAAACTATTCCATCTTGCCCTAAAATGCAATTTTCCATCTTGCCCACAAGCTAACTTCCAATAATAATATCAATTTCTTAGAAAATCCTTTAATTTTTTTCCTCTTTAAATATCGATTCATAAATCTATTCCTTATAGTTAGTGTTTATAAAAACAAAATGGTAGTATTACTTACTTTCTATGCGTAATCACACTTTTAAAGTCCACTGATTTTGTAAGAATTCATCGCGAAAATACAAAACACGCGTGGAAGTTGCTTGGTGGCGCGAGCCGAACCGAGTCACCGGACATAAATACAACATGGCCGCTTATATCTGTGTGCGTAGAGACACGGGCACTTTGTCGCGTGGTTGGCGATAGGTAGATAGTTTCCAACTTGCCCGCTCCTTCCATCTTGCCCTCCCTTCCCCTATATGGTAATCTAATTCAGGTGACTTATCAAATGTCTGGGCCCTGATTAGCATCAGAGCTTTGATAAATAAAGTCCGATACAGTCATTACCATCACAATCCTCAATGATACTGTATCATCATGTCACACATCTAATGTATCTAAGTATATGTACTACATAATCCATGTTTGTACATTAGGGTGGGTCAGAGCTTTTTTTAGCTTCGATCTGTTAGGGGTGCAAAAGTTGCTCATTCGAATGCTGATTACTCTTAAAATATCCTACACTACCTTTTGTTTTAACCCATTTTTGATCTACGTGTAATGGCGGAGAGTTGGTGGAGGTTAAAGGGGAATGCCGAGGTTATTCAGCCAGGTGACGTCACTTGGTTCAGCACAGTTCACAACGGGATGTTCTTCTACGACTTGTTTTGATGTTTGAATTTGTTAAAAGCGTTATTTACAAACAAATTACGTTTTTACCAATAACGTCCTCCACAAACACCAGCTTGTACCTACCTAAAATCCATTATTAATTTTTTTTTTGTATATTCAGGTAGGACGTAGATTTTTAAGCGTGACTTCTGATAGCAGCCGATGAAGAGAGATTTTGAGCAAAATCGTTTAAAATATATGGACCCTAACAATATCCTAAAGGAGAACGGCTGAGCCGCCCTTTTCATACAAAACTTAACTTTGGATTTGAGGCCAAAATACCCAAACAAACTAAAAAATATATTGGTTTTTAATTCAAAGGAAAAGCAAATATTTAGTACGAATATGTGCTACTTTATTTATGTATTATATAGGTCATTAATTCTTTAATTTTTAATTCTTTTATGCTTTTAGAGACAAATTTGGCAATTATTTGGGAGTTGATGATAATTATTAAAAAAAAAAAAAAAATTGTTCGATTTTACTATACAAATGTGACGATAAAAATAAAAAGGGTAAAAAAATCATTTCTAAGTAAATAAAAATTTATACCGTTTTTATAGGATGTTATTTTATTTTTCATTATATTTAGATGTAATGTGGATGAAGATTATTTTTTAATAGACGATGTATGAATGTAAATGAGGCAAGGAGTGTGTGGCAAGATCGAGTTGTTTGGTGGTCCATCCTCTCTGCATACCCCTGCGAGGAAACAGCTTGATGGTTAGTTAGTTAGTTAGTCAATTTAACTCACAAAAAATGTCAAAGCTGCCTCTAAAATCATGCAAAATTTAATTATTTATTGACCTGTATATCATATAAAAATTAGATTAAAATACAAATAATGACATTAAAATACAAATAATTACATCAAAATACAAATAATTACATTAAAATACAAATAAATAAAATAGAACATTTCCGTACTAGATATTTTCCCTTTGAGAAAAAAGAGTTATGTAGCTTGGGTGGGTATTTTGGAAGGACTATTTTGATTAATCGTTATAACGAATTGGTGTACATTATGAATACCAAAAAATATGCTTTAGATAAATTGAAGGTTTTCCTATTGTTTCACTTGAGTAGAATACAAATAAAAAAATTAAAAAAACATTTTTCAATAGAAATATATGAACGCGTGAAGGAAATAACTATAAAAAAATACAATATTATAGCTATGATTATCTGTGACAGTTTCACTTGATTTTTTGCTTTTTATAAAATTTTAAAATTTAAACTTTTTTGCTTTCTATAAAATTATTTCCAAAATAAATAAAAGCAAGTTTTTGCTTGAAATCGAACGTTTCTAGACTCCTTTGTCAAGCTATTTTAATGGCTATTACCTACAATATAAGGTATACCTAGAATAAACACATTTTTGGCTTGTAGTTTTCTCTTAAGTTTTGTATGAAAAGGCCGTGCGGCCTCCCTGTTAACGGAAAACCTCCGTACATTGTCGCCCCGTCCTAACGATCTCTAAAAAAACCTCCGTTCATTGATGACCCACCCTAATGTATGTGTCACAATGAACTCGCATCACAAAGAGACCGAATTTCCCAGTACAGTATATGTAGTATATAGTGGCTGTATAAAAATATCAAAATTCATCAATAGTACCTACAGATAAGCACAGATGGCGGCCACTATCGACTTGTTAGACACATAATTCTGAATATTATCTTCTTTCATCGCTGCTCAGCATTTTTAGTACATCATATGTTATCTATGATAGTATCAAGTAGTAAACAAGGCTAATGTACTTTGCATGTCATTCCACTCTCTAGTGCTCAACAAATAGACTGTAGTGTGATGGATCATTTGAAAAACTTTAAGTGTATTCGGTAAAGATAGTATTTTTGATCTGACTAACCACCACACCATTAAGGGACATATTATAAAAAGAAATATCTAGACGAAATTACACAGGCATATTACAATATTACACTGCCAGAATTACACACAGATGGAATTACACGTCGATGATATTACAACGCTACTGGAATTACACACACATCAAAAAACTGTTTTTAATAGGTCGTGTCTAATTTGTTGAGTGTTTTAAGGCCCCGTAGTTAGCGTTCGAAGATGGTTTGAAAGGGAAATGTGTAAATACGAATGTTAGAGGGAGTACGCTCATATTAAAAAAAACTATCATAATTAAGCGAAAATGGTGAAAATATTTAATTTAACACGAATCGTCTGAAATAGAGCAAAAATCTCTCGACAGATGCTTTAGTTGTATTTAAAGGTACACTGTGAATTTTTCATGCCTATGACATAGTAAATAACAGAACAAAACATGTTTTTAATAATTTTCCGAGCTTACTTTGTGATTTTTTTCTATCAAAAGAATTTCATATAATTAACGTTATAACTGTTTCAATCCAAAAGACTCAGTGTGTCACCTTCTCGAACCGCCATAAAAACCCCCCCGTTCAAATTTTATTTAAAAATTCTCCAATCTCCAACGCTTCTGAAGTAAAATTTTTGGGAGTAACATTTGATAGGAAACTTAAATGGTCTTCCCATATTAATAATTTAGTTACTAAATGCGAAAAAAATTTAAATATCATCAGATCATTATCTGGCGTTTGGTGGGGAGCTCACCCTACTTGCATTAAGTTGCTTTACAATGCACTTATTCGAAGCCATCTCGACTATGCCTGCCCACTCTTTAGTACTGCCTCAAAAAATGTACTTAATAAATTAGACAAAATTCAATCTAAATCTTTGCGAATAATAACTGGAGCGATGCAATCGTCACCCATCAATTCCCTTCAAGTAGAATGTTCTGATCCTCCTCTTTATTTAAGGCGTCAACTATTTGCTGACAAATTTGTTCTTAAATGTTTAAATTCTAAATGTCATCAGGTTATCCCCAGCGTCTCGTTGTTCATTGACTCAAACCATTCATCTACAATCAGAGCTTCAACTAAACCTATTCCTGACATCTGTAAAAATTTTAAGTCTCTCTCAGAGCTCCACATCATCCAAAATGATCTACTTCCCTTATACAAACTAAAATATAGTCACGTCACCCTATCCCCAACAATATTAGAAGGGATCGGAATCTTTAAAAGTCATTCCAATCTCCCGGCCCGAACTGTCAATAATATGTTCAATGACATTATTTTATCTAAATGGCCCAACTTTTCTCTTTTATTTACTGATGGATCCAAATCTCCCGACTCTCCTAACTGTGGTATAGGTATTAACGTTTACCACAATAATTCTAATGATAGAATATTTCATTCAATTTCAAATCAATTTTCAATATTTTCAGCTGAGTGCATTGCAATAATAGAATCTCTCAAATATATAATCAAAAATAATTTTGAACATTCCCTCGTTCTCTCTGACTCTCTCAGTTCCCTCCAAAAACTTAAATCCAGTCCTCTTCTTCATCCTGATGATCATTTTGTATGCCTTATTCGAGTGATGATAGCATCCATTCAAAGCTCTGGTAAATCTGTAACTCTGATTTGGATTCCTGGACATGTTGGTATCATGGGTAATGATATTGCGGATGCCTTGGCAAAACAAGGAGCGTCCAACCCTGTTGTTACCCTCGTAAACCACATTCCCTTATCTGACATTTTTTCCATCATCAAAGAAAGATCCCGCAATGTTTGGTCAGAGTATTGGCACATTGCTAGTCAATCCAAGGGAGCCTGCTATGCCTCAATACAAAGGACTATACCATCAAAACCGTGGTTTCAGCAATTCCCTCATTTTTCCAAAAAAGAAATTTCTTCACTCATTCGAATGAGGATCGGTCATTGTTCCGTTCCTTCCCATCTTTTTAAAATTCACGTCCTTGACTCCCCAGATTGTACATTCTGTGGTCTAGAAGTGGGAACTTTAGATCACATATTTTTTGGTTGTCCCTCTCTAAACAAATATCCTCTCTTCTATCAAGCCTTAACTAAAATTGCCTCCCCTCCATTCAACATTTCATCTCTTTTAAGTCTGAACTCGACTCCAATTTTCATTATAATTTTGAAATTTGCCTATTTAAATAAAATTAATATTTAAATTCACCTTTCAATACACCTTTCTCAATAATTTTAAATGATGGCCAAGAACACCCTTGAAGGGTGAAAGCCAGAAATAATAGAAAAAAAAAAAAACGTTATAACTGGGTAATTTCGGCAAAACAAATGAACAGATATTATCTTCAAAAATAACACTTCTTTGCAACTTAAAAACTAAAAGAGTTAACGAGAAAATTAGGTATGCGGGGGCTTGTGCGCGCAAAATAAATTTCACTGTGACAACTCCACACTTGTATACTCCCGTTCGCCACATAAAGAATTTGGAGGATGTTGTTGGCGTATTTATCGTATCAATCACTAAATATAAACAGGTCTTAGTAGAATTTATATTGGAACACAGAAAAACAAATTTAATTAAACAAACTGTCTAGACTTCGGTTTTATTTAATTTACTTATTGTACTATTCCCATCATACTATTTTTCCATCTTGCTGTGGAGTATTTTGATTTTGGGATGTTTTAGATATTATTTCTGTAATAAAATCAATTGTAAAATAGTAAACAAGTAAAAGCCCAGCTGGATGTGAAATTCAAAGATTTTGACAGTACCTATCTAGGTGTAATTATCTCCATGCATAATGTCGTCCGTGTGTAATTTCATCCGCGTGTTATTCTGGTAGTGTAATGTAATTGGTTTTTACGCGAAATTCGAGTCCTTGTAATTTCGTCATTTACCTTACAATAAAATGGTGACTATTGGATTATTTCCCAGGGTTGGATTTAGCCGAGAGGCTAGAAGGAGTTCCGGGATAATTCAAATAATATATTATGTAACCCACAACTTAATCACGATAAAGTCTAAGTCACATTACGCTGTACGCATCAACGCTTATTTGAGCGTGACATACACATATTGAGGTATGACACTACGCTATAATCTTCCACTCCGTAGGGCAGGAGAGGGGCTCATATCAATTTAGAAGCTGCCGCGGAATATCATTACTTTGTACGGGATCTGTCACCTTGGCAGCTGCCAGCCACGTAATCAGGACGCTCCGTAGATTAATCTACCGTAGGCAGGAGAAGGGGTCGCATCATTTTAAAATATCGCCTGGCTAGCAGATCACGGCATAACATCGTCACCACGCCCACACTTACAACACATCATCTGTCAGCTATTGTATGGCGAGCGATAAGGTGTTATAAAAAACGCGTTGATGCGAATAGCGTGATGTGTTGTCACCCTAATACTTTTAGTCACTAAAATTTCAAATCATATTCGCACATTAGTTTTGTCTAATAAAAGGTTCAATAAAGTGTACCAGCCCAATCGGCGTCATATTAAATATTGTCTTACCGAAGATAATAATGAATAGATTTTTTTATTTATTTTTATCGTGTTTATTTCTTGCTAGAGCAATCCCGATGAGTTACAGAACTCATTTTAGGGCAGGAGGAACTTACAATTCATATGTAGGAGGTAGTAGGTACAATTTTACAACGGTATTTTGATATCAAATATAAGTTTCACATTCAATACAGCATAAAAATTAAAATAATGACACGTTAAGTAGAACAAACAACAATAGAAAACAAGTACAGAAAGAAAAAAGAAAAACATGGATAAGATACAACAAGAAATGACAACACAGTTACATATTTTCATTTTTAAATGTAGTTAAAAAATATTCTTTTAAAGCATTGCTTTGCAATTTTTTATTATGATGGATGTGTTTGTACAAATCTAAGATTAGATAATAAAAGATTAATAAAAGATATTGATTTAATAAAATATATAATATATATTAGATTAATAATAAACTAATAGAGATATCGGAAGTTCTAAAAAAGAAAGAAGACACCTGACTCCAGTACATGGATATCTATCACGTTAGATCGATACAAGTTTTTTATTTATTTTTTATTTATTAAAAGTATACAATACAGAATATAGTATATTATATAAAGCATTGTACTCCCAGGAGTTAATAAACTCATTGCGGGAGTGATACGCATTACATGAAACATATAGCTGTATGTATTAAATGGACATATGATGGGAATTACACAACATTATTATTTCAGATAGTCATTAATAAGATGAAGTTTGAGCATGTTAGTTTGGGTCTTTTTACATTGACTTGCACATTTGATCTCGTTGGGTAGTTGATTATATTTTGTGTGAGCTATGTATTCTAGGGATCTTAGTCCATATTTTGTTGATTTGATTTTTGGTATATGTAGTTTGTTGTGATTTCTTGTGTTGTGTTGGTGTACGTCGTAATTGTAATAGAGTGTAGTGTTGGAATGTGCCGAGTGTTGAATTACTTGTAATATAGTTTTCGTTATTTCAAAAGTGGGAATGGTATTAAAAGGAAGTATTTGGGTGTTTCTGTAGATGTCTTTGACATGTGTGTCCCAAGGTAAACTGAAAATATTTCGCAGGGCTCTATTTTGGACGACTTGGACTTCTGAAATCATTTTTTTTGTAGCAAATCCCCAGATTCCGGCGAGATATATTAGATGTGAGTGAGTCATAGCATGGTAAATCGATTTTAATAGAGAGGGAGGAAGTAACCCGCGAAGTCTATATAAAACACCAGTTATAGGAGTAATTTTGGATAGAACATGTTTAAATTGGTGATTCCATGTGAGTTGTGAATCAATGAAAAGGCCAAGATATTTTGTAACATCAGCCCTTTCAAGGCGGTTATTATCAAGACTTATATTAAGACTTACATTTTTTTTATTTGCAAACAGTATGTAATGTGTTTTTTTATGTTTAGGCTAAGTTTGTTTAATCGCAGCCAGTTTGCCAGGCAAGCTACATCCCTTTCCATTTCCTTTTCAAGTTCGTTTAAATCATTATTGTGATAAAGAATCACTGTGTCATCTGCATAGAGTTGTATTGTACCTTTAAGTCCCCATTTAGCAATATCATTTATATATATTAAAAATAGTAATGGTCCAAGTACGGATAATAAGTTTTATAATAATTTTAATAAGTTTTATCGAAAATGTCGGTAACTTGTGATTGTTCCTGATCATGACTGCAGATCGCCGACGAACAAACAACAGTCCACACATTCTAAGTACTCATAATTTATTCGACTTGAATTATTGTTTGTACTTTAGCGATCTGCAGTCGTGCTCTGTAAATCTAAACGAAACAAGAAAACATAACAGACAAAAAATTAAAAAAGGTAACGGTCTCAACTAGGAATCGAACCCAGGATCTCTGACTCAACCTGACAACGCCCCTAATGGTTTTTTTTTCGGTTTCGTTTCGTTTCGATTAATTAGTTATCATCTTCCTCTCTAATGATGTTACTTAACATTGATGGATATATCCTTAAAAAAACATTACAATAAAATAAAATTGATTATATTCTGTGAAAGACTTCAAAAGAAAAACAATAACGCCCTTTTGAATTCTTCTATATAGGTATTATTATTGTAGGTGGCGACTAAAAAAGGTTACTTAATGAAATAAGTTTAAAATAATAAATGAATTTTGATTAATATTTTTATCCAATAATTCTAATAATATAGTTTATATTGTTTGCTTATCTTCAATAACTCCCCACCGAGGGGTAATTCATCTCGGTTTTACGCTGGGTTCCTACCGAATAATTGGTTGATAGTTTCGAGAAAGCGTGATTTTAATTACTTAAATTAAAATTGTAAAATCTGTAGGTAGAACCTTATTTATAATGTGTAGAACCTACCGCTATGTTTAACGACAGAAATTACGATTACCAGAAATTCGGTTGACGATAAAAATATAATTTAACTTGTCGATGGTGCGGTCCAAGGAAGTGAAGCTAGCAGTACGTAATGGAGTGCTGGTACTGACTGACAGAGGAAGTGTGAAAGTAGATTGAATGCTGTAGAATTGAGAAGTAACCTGTATGTGTGGCAAAAACATTCGTGATCGTATGGGTAATGTAAGGATTCGCAAATAATGCAAGGCTTAGGTAAGCGTACTGAGTAAGATTAAACAAGAGATGCTTAGATTGTTTTAACGTGAATGGGAGATGAAGGAATAAAGAGAATATATGACACGAATGTGAATGGTAAAAGAAGTCGGGGACGCAGAATAAGACACGGCACGATCTGTGAACCAAATGCTCCAGTCGGGCCATGCCAAGAGTTAAAATAACTAAAGGTGATGAGACGATGTATAATTGTGAACGAAGCAAGAAGTGTGTGAGACCGAGTTGTTTGGCAATCAATCCTCAGTTAGTTAGTCAGTTATGGTCCGGTACTAACAGAACTATCGTTGAGCACTCCAAAGCGCCGGGATGCCACCCAGGCGTGGTAGATTCAAACTTTTATCAGTGTGTCCTCCCTAATTGTGGAGCAATCGCAAAAACAACATTTTCCGGTTATCATAATGGTAGTAGGAGAAAATAAATTATTTTCCAGGTAATTCTTAATCCGAACGGTACTGTTTAATGTTGAAACACTTTTATGGTTATTCCAACAATCCGGTTCCTACCTAAATTACCATCTCCCTTGTTTATGTTCAATTTCCTAAAGGTCTTACTTCGGAAAAAGCAAGCAAGAAGATTAGAAAATTAGAAGCCAAAATAAAGCAAGAGTCATTTGTTCTTTGATGTTATTTTCGTCGTTGTAACATACAGTTGCATATTTGTCGCCCCCTCGTAATAATGATCGTTTTACAGTACCGGCTCCAATTATCATACATTTAATAAATACTAAGCAATTGTCGTGTGTGATACAAAAACCGTTCATGTTGTGCAAGATTACAAGATGGACATCTATAAACTATAGTGCCCACAGAACATTCAAGACCAACATCAGAACTTCTATATATATTTTAAATTAAACAATTTTTTGCGGGATAGGTTTATTTTTCTTGCTAATAAAAATAACGCTTTGAGGCCTAAAAGTAATAAATATCACATTATTTTTTTTCCAATTAGTAAGCCAAAATCAAAATTATACACCAACATTTTTCAAATAAATATTAAAGGTGTTGTTATCAAGCATAAAATATGGTTTAAACGTGAAACGAAAAGTGCGATGCTGATAGACGGTAAAAGGGAAAGGAGAATTTATATTTTTATACGATTTAAATTTTAAATGAAGAAATTTCAAAACAACATGCAAAATGGAATCGAGTTCAGACTTGGAAGAGAAGAAATGTTGAATGAAGAGGAGGCATTTTTAGATATGATTATGGAATGATAGAAAAAAATACATGGGTCAACCAATAAAATATGATCTAGATCAGAGAAAGTAAAAAATAGGAGGGTCAAGCACGTAAATAATGTAATTCAATCTTACCTTACATTCGAAAAAAGCAAGCAAGAAGATTTTAAAAAAATAAGCCAAAAGCAAGACTCATTTGTTCTTTAAAGTTATTTTCGTCTTTGTAGCGTATAGTTGCATATGTGTTGCCCCCTCGTAATAATTATCGAAAAATAGTACCGGCCCCAATCATCATACATTGAATAAATATTAAACTATTGTCGTGTATGATACAAAAACAGTTAATTTTGTGAAACGAAACAAGATGTACATCTGTAAACTATAGTGCCCACAGAACATTCAAGACCAACATCAGAACTTCTAAGTGTATATATATACAGGGTAATACGCATAAATATAAAGTTAACATAAAAAATATTTATTAGTCCTGAAATATTTGATCATATATTGTAACAAATAAACAAAAATGTACTTATATAATAAATAAATAAATAAAAGGATCCCAGCCCAAGCCAAACAGCCAAAACGGGGTCTGTCATCAACTATTATAATGAATTGTTATTATAATGAATTAATTGCTGCGAAGCTATTTGTTTCACAAAATCAAGAGATATTTATTTTTTCTTTATGTTTCTGAGGAAGAACACTGGTATTGAAAGTGTTAAGGGTAAACTTAAAGTACTTTATAATCTACGCGTTCATCGATGGTGTTAATTTAATTATTCGTATTGTTATTAGTTTGGTTCCTATAAAAACTCATTTCTTTCAAGAAAGGCACACAAATATAGTATTGGATTCAATCATCGATATAATATTATATTTATATGCATTATATTTGGTTAAAAATAAATCGAAATCACTTTATTTGCAAGCAAGAATTTTGTAAAAGAAAACAATAAGAATCTTGAAATTCTTAATCTTGAACAAGGAGCATCTACCAAACCAAACTTTGGAAATTCGCTACATATATATATATATATATATATATGTAGCGAATTTCCAAAGTTTGGTTTGGTAGATGCTCCTTGTTCAAGATTAAGAATTTCAAGATTCTTATTGTTTTCTTTTACAAAATTCTTGCTTGCAAATAAAGTGATTTCGATATATATATACAGGGTGTATCGGCACTAACCCGACAAACTTTAACCAGCTATTCCTTAGCACATTTGGAGTAAAAAATGTTATGTACACTTTGCTGTCCGGTAACATTTTTTTTCTTTTAAAAACAAAAAATAAATAAAATTTCCACACTCCGCTACTGCCCACAGTATAGGGGTAAAATAATTGGCAACGCCGCGCTACTGTCATCTCTTTCACACATATTCTGTCTCAAGTCCCGTGTGGTTCCCGCCACCCCGTCTCGTATCAGTGGTCAGTGCTGTTTTGGGAGTTCGCATGTCATCAAGTTTCTAGTTTCGTTTTTGTTTTGTTATCTAAGTTTTTACTGTTGAAATATGCCCCTCAATTATCCACCTGCCGAGCAAGCAGATATTGTTTTTGTTTATGGATTTTGCAATGGAAATTCACGAGCAGCCGTAAGGGAGTATCGCATGAGGTTTCCTGGAAGACGCGTCCCACACCATGCTACCTTTGTCCAGGTTTGTACCCTATCAATTGTTTATTGAAACTATTTACATTCATTGATAATGCCAAAAAGCGCTTTTGAAATTTAAACTGGGAACATTAAAAACATAACAAGGGGCCACCAACTTTAAAAATGTAAATTGTACTTTAGGTGATTTGTGTTCAGTGGTCACTAAACGGCGTTTTAAAAAGTTAATTAATTTTAATCTCTAATAAATGCATCATTCACTGCAATTGAATTCACTCCCTTTCTCACCATGGGATTATTTAAATTACTTGAATTCAATTTCACCCCTGTGAATCCAAGATATCAACCGTACCTAGTTAAGAAAATTATAATTTAAAACACTTTGTTATACATTTTACTATAAAAAAATGAAATAAATGAAGAGAAAACGTAAGTTTTCTGATATGTGCCTAAAATAAGTGTTCTTTAAAAATAAAATGAGTGAAAAAGCCCGCGATTGTTTATTTGACATTATTACTGAGCTGAATAATAAAAGCAGTTGTTATTTGTTGTTTTGTTTCAGATGTATCAACAATTGCGTGACTGTGGCATCGGACGGATTGAAGGCGCCGGCGGAGGACACAACATCGTTCCTGTGGCAGTTGAGGAGAGAATCCTGAACTTAATTACCGAAGACCCCACGCTGTCCGTGCGTCGGGTCGCTCTGATGATAGGACACAGGGAACACATGGCGGTATGGAGAGTTCTGAAGAAGCACGGGCTCAAACCTTTTCACTATAGGCGCTGCCAAGGCCTCATGGAGAATGACCACTTTTCCAGAGTCGTGTACTGCAGAAGAATGCTGCATAATGTCATAAGAGATGCAGACTTCATGAAAAACATATTGTTTACCGACGAAGCACAGTTCACTAAAACAGGAGTTCTAAATGTGCACAACTTGCACCATTGGGCTGAACAAAACCCCAAGCTTGTTCGGGAGTCGTCGAGCCAGGACAGATTTTCCATCAACATGTGGGCAGGAATCCTGGGAAATCAAATACTCGGTCCAATCGAGTTGCCTCCCAGACTAAATGGACCGATGTATTTGGAGTTCTTACAAGTGCAACTGGGCGAGATTCTGGAAGATGTGAACCTCGAATTACTACGGAGAATGTGGTTCCAGCACGATGGAGCCCCACCACACTATTCGATTGCCGTGCGGAACTACTTGGATGTCGAGTTTCCTGGTCGTTGGATAGGCCGTGGAAGTCCGGCCATTGCTTGGCCACCAAGATCACCCGACCTGACCCCCCTGGATTACTACCTGTGGGGGGCTCTCAAGGAAAAAGTGTATGCTAAGCCAATAGCCTCAAGAGAGCAACTGCTCGAACGAGTGATGGAAGCCGCTGCAGAAATTAAAGCAAATCCTGCAAACTTAAATAATCAAAATATAACAAGACTACACGCTTGCATCGAAAATAATGGTAGTCACTTCGAACAAATGCTCCAATAAAAAAATTAACATAAACTACATGTCCGCATTTTCATTTATTATTTATTGGTAAAATTCTCACAATGTCATTCATTTACACATCAATATTACCTACATATCAATATTTAATAAAATCTGTAGAAGAGTATGCCCGTCGGCATTCAACAAGTTTTTCGACAAGTGTGTCGAAAAGCGTCTTCTCTCTTTCCTACACACTAAATATTAATGGTTAAAAATGAGACGACTGATGCTTGTAAGCGCGCCAATACGTAAAAACAACGAAACTCGAATAAGAATTGCCAGGTGGGTTTTTTAATCGCTTTAATCTGACTTTAAACAATAATTAAACACGTAAAAATTATTTAATATAATATTACAGTACAGTACTTTGAACCTTCGCAATAAATTTATTTGATTTTAAGTTTAGTTTGTAGAACTCCATTTCAATTTAGAGATTTTTTTTATTTTAACAGTCTTATTAAAAAATTTATAAAAACAGTGTGTTTATAAACAAGTTCTGCTAGTTGTAATTATTATTACGCGTGACAGCTGTTTCACCTTCTGACGGCATTATCAAACTTTGGTAAAGCCACTTACAGACGACGTAAGTGATAACTTTCTTTTTTTATTATTCTGGCTTTATTGATTTCCGAGTAAATTGTCGTAAATTATTATTTGCTAATCCCAATATTATTTGCTAATGCTAATAATTAAGTGAAATTTTAAACAATGCAATAATAGGATTATTGCATTGTTAATTTCACTTAATGTCGTTGGTATTTCCAACTGATGACTCAGGGGTTTATTTCCCTGAATAATTAAGTATTTTGGGGTCTAATTATTATGCATTTCATTACATCCGATAATTTGAACAATTTTTATGTTGAATTGGGGTAAGTTTTATGGCTAAGGGAAGGAGTGGAAGGTGAGGAAGTACCTGGATATTCAGATCTGGTCACCAAATACGGCTAGTCATTTCAAGCAACGTTTAAATTCTAAACCTGGATATTCAGATCTGGTCACCAAATACGGCTAGTCATTTCAAGCAACGTTTAAATTCTGAACCTGGATATTCAGATCTGGTCACCAAATACGGCTAGTCATTTCAAGTAACGTTTAAATTCTAAACCTGGATATTCAGATCTGGTCACCAAATACGGCTAGTCATTTCAAGCAACGTTTAAATTCTGAACCTGGATATTCAGATCTGGTCACCAAATACGGCTAGTCATTTCAAGCAACGTTTAAATTCTAAACCTGGATATTCAGATCTGGTCACCAAATACGGCTAGTCATTTCAAGCAACGTTTAAATTCTGAACCTGGATATTCAGATCTGGTCACCAAATACGGCTAGTCATTTCAAGCAACGTTTAAATTCTAAACCTGGATATTCAGATCTGGTCACCAAATACGGCTAGTCATTTCAAGCAACGTTTAAATTCTGAACCTGGATATTCAGATCTGGTCACCAAATACGGCTAGTCATTTCAAGCAACGTTTAAATTCTGAATTAATTAATCAATTACGAAAAAGCGTGGGGTTAAGAATATTTTTTTTAAATTATAGTTGTAATTTATTGTCGATTTTTTAAAAAAATTGCGATATTTTAAATAAAATTTAATAATTATTGTTTAAATAAATTAGCAATCTGGCAGCATTCATTTGCAGGTGGTCAATCCAATGCAGTCATGACGTTTGTGTGAGTGCTTTCCTTTGTCTCAGTGTGTTGCGCAGCAGTTTTATATGAACCGTTTTTTGATTCATCGGGATTGTTTTTAAAACTATACATTCTTTGTACCTTCAAATTAGTGGAAATAAACTTAAGTGTGTCAAGCTGCTCGTTATATTCCGGTAATTCTGGAAGGCTTTTAACATAAGCAATAATATTCATAAATCACATTCCGCGAAGTTGTAAATAACTAAATTTATTAAAAAATATACGTTGTAGGATAGCCTAGCAAGTAACATTTTGACAGAGCACTTACGGTGATTTAAAAAACAACGGCGCTGTTCAAATAATCCAATTATTATTATTGATAAGTACCTAAGTGAGGAAAATTGTTTTTAAAAGTGCTCAGAATTATTGGACTTCGATTATAAATTCAGGAAATCTACTAATTAGTTTCTTAGTTTCAAAATTAGACTATTTAATACGTGAAACGCGTAAGAGGTGAAACCAAAGCATTCCAGAGGTGAAACAATTTAGATACAAAAATAAAACTGATGTGTACAATACAAGAAGACAATCAGTGATTCGCATACGAAAAATGTGAATAATCATTATTGTTAAATAAAATATTTCTTTTCTGGTACTGGATTATGTAATACGGGCTTCGTTCGCAGCAACACGCGAGAGTTGCGATGTTGCTTTCAAATTTTGACAAAGGATAAAACAGTGGTGACATGTGGTGAAAATATGTTTAATTAATTTTTTATTAAAAAAAAACGTTACCGGACAGCAAAGTGCACATAACATTTTTTACTCCAAATGTGCTAAGGAATAGCTGGTTAAAGTTTGTCGGGTTAGTGCCGATACACCCTGTATACATATTTGCATGATGAAGCAAATAGGGCAATAACTGCATTGTTTTCTTATCGAACTCGCGAAACAATAATTATTAGTGAATCGGGCCCCGGTTCCTTTGTTGCCAATACGGCCGAGATACATTTTATTTTGTCATTATTCGATATATTTCTGCTATCAATATGTATTATTTAAGGCCGACTCTGTGATTGAAGCCCCGACCAGCCACTCACCTTCAGATCGGTTCAAGTATCAGTCGAAGCAAAGTGCTCCGAAGTGCTCCGACAACAAATTTATTTATTTGCAACAATTTTTTAACAGTAATTTTTTATTGCGTTGTGCAATAATAATTTTGAAATCAACATGGATTTGTTTATATTTCTTTGCGTTGTTCTCTGTGTTTCTTCGTCTCAAGCTTACCTTAGACAGGTAAGAAGAAATTAATTATATTGGTGCCCGATTTTAGGTCATTTGACCTATTAGTGGGTGTCGTGAGTCTGTGTGTCACGATGTTTTATTGCCCTTAAAAAACCCGATAAATAAACAAAAAAACAGGAACACACTTGAAAAAATACTTAGATAATATTAAGAAGTAAGTATTTCGGTTTTCGTAAATAGAAAATAATGCATTTTAAGAGTTATTTCTTTAAAATTTAAACCGATTGTTACTTTTACGGCCATTGTAATAAAATTTATTATTTAATTTATTATTTGGCCATTGATTTCAAAGATGTAAGCTTTGTTTTTTTCTTCTTATTTAAACCAAAATATGAACCGACGACCAAAAAATAGGTATTTAGGTTGTCAGTTTGGGTTTAATTAAAACATAAATGAAAAACTATTCAAAATTATCAAATCAAAACATGACGAAAATACGTCAAATATCCATTTTTTATACGAAATAGCTATAAAAATGCATTAATTTCCATTTTTTGAAACTGAAATACTTATTTCTCATTGTTATCTAACTTGTACACAGTGATTTTTCTTTTAAAAGTACAAATTAAGCGAGTCCCTATTTTCTGTACATTTACCTTTATGCCTAAAAAATCGCTTAAATTAGCAATGAAAAGTTAGTTTACAAAAGTGAATCAAAGTTAGAAATGAATATTATTCTTGCACAACATTATTATCGTCTGCAGTGTGAGTGTGACATTGTAAAATGAGATTAGATAATGTAATTTATGCAAATAATTCATTAATACATAATGTATATATTTTATGGCAATAACAATTCTACTGCATTAAAGCAAGTCTAAAAGCAAATAAAACGTTTGTAAGTAGGTAGTAGGTATCATAAAGACGAATGTATTAAACATGTTTAGTTTCTTTGAGACACAAACAAGACATTATGAAACATGCTTGTAGGTAATACAAACATAATAAATGTCTCTAGACTAAAACATATTCACAAAAACAAACACATAAGTATAACATTTGAGAGTGTTGTAGCGGCAGGCCCATACACAGTAGAAATAAATAGGTTCTGTGTTTTGCCGGAGGCCCCGAGGAGTGCTTCCTTTTGAAAGAACTCGAGGTCTACGAGTTTCGACTTCTTGGGTACGAACTTTATGACGCACGGTTCCAGTCCCGAACTCGTTCCCGGACCCGGACCAGGACTCGCACCAGCGCGGTTCTGGTGCGGGTCTGGACCGTACTCTCGGTGGGTGGTGAGTCACCACCCACATACGAAGAGGCATTCGGTTCGAGTCCGGGGGTAGTTGATTTGAAAAAAGAGTATGAGTGTATTCCGTCTCCCGCAAAGGAGTCGGGTTCAAGAACTCATTCCGGCTGAACCTACACACACAGCGTTTATTATTATAATTTCTTCGAAGGTGTAAAGGTACTAACCTTAAAATGCACCCAGTTTTCACGAATAGAATGTCCAACCTCAAAACTTTACTCCAAAACATTAATAATTCCGGATACATGTCAGCTGATATTAAAATATTGGTGTTCTTAAAGTAATTTAAAATTATAAATTACTGTTTCTCAGGTAAAAAAATCATTGAAATATCTCTTGAAACACACTATACTATTACGTTTTAGTAGGACTATTGAATGACCGTTTAACACAGTTGTTATACATAAAATTGCTTATTTTTTTTTTGTGATTATTGCATAAGACTCCCGACTGCCCGGAGACAGTTGGAACATGGCTTCCCCAACTTGATTGTAAAGCGGAGCGGAAGAAGGTGGGAAAAAGACAGGTTGGGAAGAAAAAAACATTATTTTTGTCGACAATACGAGTCAGACATGTAACTAACTAATTAACCATCAGTCCTCCTCCGTCGGGGTAGGCAGAGAGGATGGAACGCAACTTACCTGTGTATTTAGCTTCTAGCTTTATCATTTTATTTATTTATTTGTTCATCTGATCTATGCGTCAACATCAAGTGTTAGGAATTATTTTATTGTTATCAATAACGCTTACTTGACTTGACCTATTTGCTGATCTCAGTTTATGGTTTTACATTCTGCTGTCGACTTTCATCCAGTCCTCCATTGATCGAATTACCTGCATTCATCGGTTAATTGTTTATCTCGAAAGCTGTTATTCGTACCGGACTGTAGATAAGTTAAGAGTCATATTATCAAATTGTAAAAATCTATTTCGTATATAAAAGTATATTTTGATAAAATCTGATTAAACGTATTATTAAAATCTCAGATGTTTCTGACCTCGGGAAGTTATTAATTCATCGTCAATAAAAATTAAATCTGGTGCTTACCGGTAATTTTATAGTTACAAAACGTTTTACGAAATTTTCAAACAGTTTAATTATAATATTTAAATGGTACCGTTTTTTTTATCTTGAATATAAATAACTTCCATCCCGAATTAATTAAAAGCCTTGAGGAAAACCTCGTTATAAGAGTCTTTATTATTTATCTTTATTTGAAAAATCATGGGGTAGTCTGTTCACTTCACAGTCTTAAAAACAGCGCAATTAAAACAATTTTCTAATAAAATAGTATGTTATAAGTAGGTACCTATTTTATCGATCGTCTGAATTATTTACACAATCAGTTCATTTTCAATATGGCACTTAAATTCAAATCAAATGTGAGTTCATTGAACCAAAGTTACGCACGACGCACAGACAACCGAAATAAGTAGGAATATTTTTGGTAATCCGTTATCTACGTACATTATAATATTATCTAGGATATGTGTGTGAATTCGTCGTTAATTAGCCGTTGTGAACTTAATCGAAAAGAATGCTTCAACCATAATTTATTTTACTAGCATATTGTTCTATCGTACCTTTGAGTAGGTGTTTTACCCACAATGTCTTTGTTTCAAATGATTTAGCATTATCGCTTTTAACTTCTAACGTTGGACGGCTTTATTGAGATGATTAATATTCAGTAGTAAAAACTGGGAATAATCGAAACGTGTCATCGGAAAATCCATCCAAAACAATTTGAAAATCGAACGTTGTTTTGATTTTTTTAAATTGCGTTAAGAGGAAACCGGGTGGTGTTTTTTTCCATACAAACGTATTCCTCATTTCCCTCAGTGGATTTTGACACTAGAGAATTTTTTTTTTACATAATATGAATATTGACCGCAAGCGTGTCGGTACGTTTTGATTTTTTTGATAAGTTACTTTTTATAGGAGTTATAACCCTTCAAAAATTGTTAAAATTGCCTTTTTTTAACGCCATCAACAAACGTTCAGTATACAAATAAGACGATGTATTTTTAAAAAAAGCAAAACGTACAGACATAGAATGTTTTCTTCCAATACATTTGGTAAAAAAAATCTTGGAAATCGGTTCAGTTTTGGAGTAGAAAAATGAGGACTACAAAACCTCGATTTTGACAATTTTATTTAGGTATTATCAGGCTGAGGTGCATGTGTCCCTTTCTCTCAGTATTCGGGGGTGAGGGGGGGCGGAGAGGGTTTTGTTGAATACGTATACAGTCAACGAAGTGATGTGACATTCTCAATAATTATATCGATACACTAGTCCACTAGTGTTGTCATGTCCCGAGTTATCGATGTTTTTTTTAAATTATTTTTCTGTTTGGTGACTTATCTTGAGTGTGCCAATACTTACCGAGCTTATTTACTAAATTTATTGTGACAAATTTAATTTGTTTACGTCAAATAAATTAATGGAAAAAATTGAAAAATAAAACACCTGTTACAGACAGACCCCGAGATGATTCCGTTCCGTATTGCCGAGTTGGATATGGAACACAAAAATTAATTAAAATATTTTTTGATAGCTTTTGAAGGTTGTACTCAACATAATATTATCCCTTTATAGGACACTTTTTTTAAGATACAACTACCGAACCAAAAAAAAACTTTTATATTTGACTAAATATATTGTTCTAGATTTAAAAAAATATATTTTACAAGAAAATGTGTAATGGTAAGTACATACACCACTGATCGTTTGATGGAATGCTGGTACAGCGTATGTTCAGTGGTACATGCATCTACCACATGTTGTTGAATCGATTATGTTATTATAATATCATATTATACAAATGAATATTGAAATCTATGTATAAGAGGCACCATATTGTTTATTGTGCTACATATTAGGTACATACACATAACTAGTTTAGTTTTTATTTAACTTTTTTAATACGTTATATTATTACAGAAAAATGCACTTTTGGGAATACCTCCTACATCACTTGACATTTTCAATCTTCTTCAATGATCTAATATTTTTTGTTTTTAAACGCTTTATTGTAAAAAAAATTACTGTTTAACATCTACACAATGAAATTAAAACAATTTATGGTCCAGACCTTTCCCTCGCCGGTAAATTTCTTGGTATGCGACCGTCAATTATTTCTGGTAAAAGGCATTGGTGGTAGAAATTTTCTAACAGTGGAACGATTTTTCGCCAGATTTCATCGTCCCTCTCAATTTTTTCATACAGCAAACCTTTTGGACTCCACACAACAAAATAACAATAATTACGACGAGTAATATGTAACTGGCCTTGTACTTGGTAGAAGTAATTATGATTCCGTTTTAGGCTGGCCGCATACATACGTTTTCCGTATTCGATTTACGAATTCGTTTTCCGTATTCGGAATTCCGTGAGACTAGCGCAAACGTTCGTTTTTCTTCATTCGGAATGTATAAACGTCAGAACCAGTGTTGCCATTTTAAACATGTCCCGAAATTCTCTAGCCACCCCCCCCCCCCCCCATGAAATTTTCGGCTACTTTACGCTACCTTATGTATGAGAAACGGCGATATTAGGTCAAGATCCGTTGGCAACACTGAATTACGAATGGAAATTTCCGTACGTTTGCGTCGGCACAAACAAACTGTATGCAATAGCTGCGTTCCACATGACGTCATTAGGTTTTATCCATTCGTTTTCTCCGAACGCGCCGGCTGGCATTCGGAACGTGCGTAAGGAATTTGTTCCGTTCGGAACTAAAACGAACGTGTGCGGCAGTTAATGTATTTTCTACTGATTCCGTGCATTCGGATGTCCGAATACGGAAAACGAATTCGGAAATCGAATACGAAAAACGTATGTATGCGGCCAGCCTTAATGTTAAAGAATGGTCTTCCAATTTACAGTAATCAATTATCTTTTGTGCAATTCCCTCTTCTGGTGACATATTTGCTATACTATAAGGGCATTTAATTTAAATTATAGAATCCTCACCGATAAGGCCATCCGGACTTGCCGCTAAAAAGTTTTTGGTTTTATCGATAAATAGCCCACAAGCGGATACCTGCAAACTTGTTTTTTTTTTAAATTGCTCTATTGCTAGGCTTTCATTTTCTTTTCCATAATTTGTGGCCATAGTTCCTTTGAATTGTGAGTACAGTAAAGAGTTTAATACTCCCGTAACTGAAGTTTTTTGCCGAAGCTTATATATTTTTCCAAAGTTAGACGCCGTTATCCGCTTACGTCTTTCAATTGCCCACAGATTGTTATTGCTTTGGCCTACCGTATTCCGTTCGAGCTCTTCCTTATTCGTTGAAGATAATTCTTTGAGAAATTCCTCTTTTTTCGTTTCAAATATTTCAGGTGGCATATCTGGTTCTAATTCCAATTGACCACAATTTTCATCGGGCCCTGTAACTTTTTTTCTTTTTTCTGTCGTATTTTCATTATACTTTAGTTTTTTTTTCGACACATTTGTGTATTCTCCTTCAAACGTCGTTTTCTCTCTATAAAGTGCTTCGTGTATTTGCCGGGACTGTGGCCTTGGATTTTCTTTTGTATTCTTGAATGGGTTGCCAATTCACTATTCCACGAAGCTACTGCTCCAAAACATCTTGCTTGGTAAGATCCTCTTGTAGTAAAATTTACCCTTTTTCCACCTATAAATTTGGCGATAACGTTGTTGAATTGCTCCACAGTGTTATTTGTCACGTCAATAATAAGACTTTCTGCATTTGCTATTAGAGACAATAAGAATTGTTGGATATCAGTCCATATTCCACAATCTCGAAGATCGCTTACTAAATTTGGATCATCAGTATACTTCTCCGGCTTGCAATAGTACGATGCACAATTTTTATGATCACCAAACACATGATTTGCGGTATTTTTTATGTCAATTTTCAATTTTTTATTTATTTTATCACTTTGTACTGTGTTTTCTTGCTCTTTCCTGTAATTTACTGCTCCAACTACAGCTCTTCTCATGCGTAAAACGTTTGCTTCAACCTTTTTCCTTATATGAACTGGTACAAAGCCTTTAGCGTTGTTGGTTTTTTTTCTAAGTGCTTTCATTTTGTTGCAAAAATTGCGGAGTAAGTGATTTTTGCACTCTATTTTTTGTACTATAAGGTTAGGACCATATGGCATTTGTTGCATTATTTTTTTCATGATGCTGGAGTCGCCATCACCAACTAGTTTGTTAAATTTCAATCCATGCATTTCCATGCTTCTCGAGAACCCTTCTGCTATAATGTGGGCTTCCATGGCATTAGCACTGTCACGCCAGTTTATGAAGCACCTGTGCTCAGAAGCAACTATGTGTAGTTTAGTAGCTCTAGCACATATGCAGCAGTATGAGTTTCGCACTCCCAGAAATAAAACCTTTTTAGTTCGTAGTCCAACTATGCACCCTGCGCCAGATGAGGAGCTAAATCCACTTTTGTACGACCTCTTTGTTCAGGAGCCATCTGCAACCACCGTTACCAAAGGATAGCCACCCTCGTCTACGTCACCGTTTAAAATGGCTAGCCTTTTTTCTTCTCCACCAGCTGCGATCATTTCTTCTAAGGCACATTCTTCAATTGTTGGCGCTAAACATTGTTCTATGTTCGTGTAAGTCTTACAATCCATATTTGGCATATTTAAAACACCACAAATTTCATTCCATTGTGAATACCCATTTCCTGTACACATCACTCCTTCGACGACAGCAGTATTTATAGACATTTTCCGTTTCGGGTCTTCGGAGTGTACGTATTCTATTTTCTTGCACATTTCGCACTCGAAAACATACTGGCTTAGAAGACCATTTCGTCGTTCCTTCACAAATTTTAAATCGGAAAATGTGCAGTTGGTGTGTTTGTGCTTTATATTTGATATCTCCTTTTTTATGTGTGCAGCAACCTGTATACACGCACCCACAAGTCTCATTTACTTGTGCGTGTGCAGAAGATGAGCTCGGAGCAGGCAGTCACATGTATATAACTACGCACAAGTCGCGATGTGACTGAGGTGATGAGCGAACAGCAGGCGCTCTAGTTGCGAGTTGCGACGTGACTTTTTTATGTGAATACCGCACAAGAGTCCGAACTGCTCCCGTCTGGAGCCAGTGAGACTGTGGATTCCCCAATTGGCGACTTAATTGGACTAGTATTACAAAATCCTGTAAGCTGATAGCTGATTTGGCCGTTACTAAGTCGCCGCGTGTATCATTATTTCTGCAGACAATTATTTTATATTATATTTAATTAATATTCTTTTTAATGAATATTATTTTCAATATTGTGAAACAACATAAATTAATTAAAATCAATTTACTTGCGCACGCCGTGATTTGAATCCGAGACCTCCGGACTCGAAGTCGAGAGCCTTACCCCTCAACCACGGAGGCAAAATAAATGTATCTACGTACATATTTGTAGTAAGTAATAATAATAATAAAGTTAAGTACAATACAATATTAAATAATGTAGACCTCGCTATTTTATTACGAATATGTACCTAGGCACCTACTTAATTTTTGGAATAAATGAATAACAGTAAATGAAATAATAAGAACTGATCGCGATAATATGACGCAAAGTCGCTATCGGGCGCGGCGCGACGATTCGTGCTTGCACCTGCAGCCACGCACACACACGCATTGGGGTTCACCAATACACCGATAGCGCTTTTGCTGTCCCCGCTGAGATGAACGAAATAGAAATAATTTTTACAAATACCTATCGTTAAAATTTCTCGGCGCTCCTGCGCGCCCGTATCGATTCTCTTTATCATGATTACAATCCAATCATTTATCATTTATGAATCGATATGGAGTTTTACAGAATCATTACGATAGAATCAAAATTAATCGTTTAATTTGATTAGATTATTTGATTCCGTAATTTTAGTTTTTTTTCGATAATGACTAGTCTGTAGTAGTCAAATATCTTATTTTATCAGAGATTCAAATCAACAAGATAGTTTCAGAAATTTATTACAAAAGCAAGGTGCAAAACATAAGTACATTTATAAACGTTTGTCACGTATGAGGTGTGTGGTAGAGAATTCATAATTCATTCCAACCAAAGAACTAAACTTTGCTTTAAATGGTTTTAGCTATGTTTAGTAACAACACAAAATCTTTTTAGTATCTAGACTACATACAACATAGTATGGTGAATTTAAGTATAGTAATGATATTTCTTAGTCCTCCTCACTAGGGTGTCTGTGTCCTCACGCTGTGTTCTCACGCTGTGTCCTCACGCTGTGTCCTTACGCTGAGGCGAATTCAATTTTTATTTGTCTTCTACGTCGTTTTTAGTAGTTTTTTTGCCGTTTGTTTTTACATCTTTCTGTTTCATATTTTTGTTCTTGATTTCTACTCATTAAACATTTCGCTTTTATATCTGGAGGAAGGATGTTGTGGAGTTTTGTTGCAAAATAAATATACTTTCTTTGTTCGAATGTGGTTTTATAGGTGACCGGATAACTCGTCAAAATGACAATTCAACACACCTATAAAATGTGCTATAAAGTTATGAAAAGTGATGTTAAACAGGTTACATTTGTTAAAACTAGGTTAAATAAGTTACATATGTAACTATTGGACCTAGTTTTTGTTTCATCACTTTTCATAACTTTATAGCACATTTTATAGGTGTGTTGAATTGTCATTTTGATGAGATATCATGGAACCGTTACGTAGGGAAGGTTTACATGTTATATTTATTTCACCATTTTTAATGACTTTATGGTCCCAGTATATCAGTCAGTCCGTATCCTCGCTATGTGCGACATTCCTGGCGAAAATTTAAGCGGGCTAAATCGGCCGCTTAAACCTTGGTAAGCCGCAAAGTAGTTCCTTCATTGGACATCAAGGCATTAGAAGTAACAAACGGTAAATATGACCTTTACGTAAGTAATTAATCTCACGGAAATATACATAAATTGCTTAATTTTATCAGTATGGACATATTCATCGATCCATGGGGGGTGTTGATGTTATTAATTGATAATCAATATAAAATAGACTAATGGTCTGGAAAGGTATTATACGTATATTTTAAAAGCTCTCGATCTCCCGATGACGTAAGAGCATAGATACACTACACGCAGCATAGAAAATCAAGTACTTTCCTCTAATAAAATCAAAGACAATAAGTGTAATATTGCTGATATCTAGGATTCCTATATACGGATTATGTTTTAAGCCGCGCTAAGCTCGACATTCGAACCAAGCCGAGCCTTAAATCAACCGATATACCGGGCCTTTATCACTTTTTAAAGATGTGTTGAATTGTCATTGTATTGAGTTTTCATGGAACCAAAAATTTCAATCGAAGGTGTTCTTACGGTTACCTACATTCAATTATGTATTTCATATATTATATCTAACTAGATCTATAACTTCTGTCTAGGATAAAAGAACGGTAATTTTTCTGTTGAAGCTGTATAAAAAAATATAACTTTAAATTTCAATGATTATGCTGGACCAAAATACTTGCATTAGGTATTTTTAATCTTATAATAACTAAATGGGGTTCAGGAGAACATTCGACCCCCTAATCAATAATTTGATGGTTCAATACACAAATAAAATAGAATGTTTTTAAAACACAATTAATTATGGAGCCATAAAAACTGCATTCGGAGCTCTCTCGAGATATCGCGAACCATAGAACATTAATGAATTTCGGTACGGTTGATTGATATTTTTATTTTAAATTTATTTTTTACTGTGAATACGCCACAAGAGTACCAACTGCTACTATGGTATGTTTTGAAGCTGAAGGTAGCGGTAAAGGGAAGTAGATGGGGATGAGGAAGGTGGGTAAGTACCTGGCTGTTCAGATCGGGTCACAGAACACGGCTAAAGAGGACGTTTCAATACTAATTTAATAATAATAAATAAGTTCATCAAATTTAAGAGTATTTTTTCTAATAGGGAAATTTTCCGACATCCGATGGAGCTGAAACTCGACAGATAAACTCGAAGATAAAGACGATCACAATGAATTCTATCAATATATATATTTGGTGGCAATCACGTACACACATGCGAGCATATACGCATTTCTCTGAAATTGGTTGATAATAATAATAATTAATGAATGAGAATTGACGAGAATCCCAACATTTTTATAAATTATTAAATTTCTAGTCAAATAAAATTATTCACGCAAAACATTTCAATTAGCTCAACCAAACGTATGTTGACAAATTTTCGTCAAACAAATGGTTGAGTATTGGAGAGTTGAGCGCAAAAATAGAAGGATTTATGCTTGCCATTCACGATAGTCATTAATACTAAAAATTATAGGAAGCATATAATCAAAGATACAAATCAAATTGATGATTTATGTAGAAAATGTTTGGCTTTTCCGGAAACTATAGAACATATTATATCGGGATGTTCTATATTAGCACCGTCCGAGTATACATTTAGGCACAATCAATTTTTAAAAATAATTCACCAAAGTTTGGTAATTAAACATAACTTGATTGAATGACGTAATATAATACCATATTATGAATACGAACCAAATTAATTTTTAGAAAACGAATTTTATAAAATATATTGTGATAAAACAGATATAGTTTTAGATGACAAAATTTAAAAAAATAACTTATATTATTGATGTCGCTATTCCAAATTCCTGTAATATTTCAAAAAATAAGAAAATACACAGATTTAGGAAATGAGATAGAAAGAATTTGGCATTCTCAGACTATAAAAATATTATCATTTGTTATTTCGGCTACTGGCATTATACCTAGCTCTCTCATTCAAAATTTATGCGTATTAGATCTACCAAAAAATATACATACACAAATGCAAACATCAGTCATTTTAAATACATGTAGGATAACGAAAGATTTTTTAAATATTTATGTTGAGGGATCAGTAGGATTTATAGGCCCTGTTAGAAGTTCTACCGAGCCGAACCCTCTGATATAAAAATATCTGGAGTCGGTGAATTATTTTCCCATTTGATCTCTTGTGAGTTGACTTGTTGTTCTTGTATTGTTTTGTATTTATTATGCTTATATAATGCACTTGCATAATGTGGATTGACTAGCAAGGCTGCCCAACCTTTTTAACAGTTGGGCCAAATTGACGATTTTGAATCACTGGCGGGCCACTGAATACCTGACGGTTCCTATTTCCATGGGGGGGGGGTTGTTAGAGAATTTCTATAAAACATAATTCCTCACAAAAAAAAATCGATTTTTTCGTCGCTGATTCTCGGTCTGAGTAGACCAAATAGCGATAAATCGCCTTCGTTGGCAACACTGGTGCCCGCGCGCAAGCGGCATTGTTTGTTTTACAGCAGGCCCGCGACACTTTTTCAAATTGGCGGATTGGCGGGTTTTTTGAAAATGGTTCACGCGGGCCACTTATAATTCGTTCGCGGGCCACATTATGGCCCGCGGGCCTGGGGTTGGGCAGCCTTGGACTAGAATCTAGTCCAAGGCTGAAAAAATGATCATCTAGTCACTAGATGATCATTTGTGGAAAAGTGTGTGGAAGGGTTTAGTGTTTCCTATGGGGAAGATTTAACCCGGACATAAAGTCGGAAAATATAGCGCAGTTTAGTGTCATTTCACTTCAAGTGCGCTTAACTATAACAGGTAGATTGTTTGTTCCATTAGTATGAATATCGCGTGTCTACAACATCTTTATAATGTGATTGAATACACGCTGAAAGTTTACTAACATTTGTTAGGTAAATTAAATTATTCACGAATCACTGCCAGTTAACAATATAATTCTGTACGTGCCTACGTAAATCAATGTGAAACAGTTGGCAGTGTCTGATAGTAGGGTCGCGGGTTAATCGTATGAGATATAGATATCTAAATGCATTACATTCGAATAACATCAGTACAGAAGACCAAATTTAATTTATGTTCTACAAATTAAATGCATTTTATAATATAATTAAAGACGTGTTTTCATTACTGACCTATGAACGTACACACACACACCTATAAGAAAAGTGTTATTACTTATAAAATAAATACCCTTGTGTGTGTTAGCTGTTAAATCGTAAATAACACTGATAAATGTTCCAGTTCATCATTGGAAAATAACATTGCCTATTCGTATTCATAAATCAAAGGCCTAACGCTTTTTACATTCATTTTAAAACATTTGTATTATAAAACCCGTGTATTCTTATGGGTAAACGATAACTCAACATACCTTTAAATAGTTATGAAACATACGTTACGTGGGATCTTCATATGTCTGTGCGTGGGATAGATTTATAGGTTAGTTTTGTTCATCGCTTTTAATGTATAAAGTTATTAAAAGCGATACGTTACGTGGGATAGTTTACAGGTTAGTTTTGTTACGTGGGATAGGTTTATAGGTTAGTTTTGTTACGTGGGATAGGTGTATAGGTTAGTTTTTTTTACGTGGGATAGGTTTATAGGTTAATTTTGTTACGTGTTATAGGTTTATTGGTTAGTTTTGTTTCATTGCTTTTAATGACGTTACATTACACCTTTTAAAGGTGTGTTGAATTGTCTTTGTGTTGAGTTATCATGGAACCGTTTTAATGTATTTTTTCGTCATCAGTAATATTAGTTACAAAACATGAGCCATTTTAATTTTATTTTTTATGTTCGCATTCAAAATTTAAATATTTAAAACATTATATGTTTATTTCTAACAATCCAATTTGAATACTTATTTCATCACCTTTCAAAGATATTTTTTAGTTTTCGGATACGTTCAGAAATATTCCATTTATTTTGATGTTATTGAAATGCGGAAATGCTTCGACCGTCTGTCAGAATATGCCAGAGGCCTGAGGTTTCAAATGGACTATTGAGTGAAAGACAAGAAAGATAAACAGTTACAAATGATCAATACCTACCGACTAGAATTAAAACTGATGTCGCTAATTTACAGAGACATTTCAACTCCTAGACCCTACACAGTTCATTGAAATTAATTACATTTATCTTTAATATCACCCGAAATAAGGTCAAATAATAGAATAAAGAAGAATACTAGATATGCTTTCAGTGTAGATTTGAATGGAAACCAATGTGGCCAATAGCTTTGAGTTTTACCCCATTTCGCACGCGCTCAATCTCTTTTACATTTGCCTGACTTCGTATATCGCCATCCCGTTTAAATTTCATAATGATGATGACGTTTAGCATTGTAAATTTAAGTAAAGAATAGTCTGATTCGGATCACGGTTGCACTCATCATGTTATTCTTTATTTTATGGGTCCAATTGACCTTACTTCGGACACAAGACACGTTCACAACACACCTATATCGGTTTATCTACCCTGCGACTCAGAGTGCAGAGCAGGCATTAGATGAATTCTCTGCCTATCAACGCAATGTACACGAAATATTGAAACATATTTTTTTACAAGCGGGAAAGTGGTGAATCTCTATCACATTTGAGTCGATTTTGTGATAATATATTATTTGATTTTAGCTTTCGTTTTAAAGTAAATCGAGCCCGAAGTTGAAATTTTTACTCTCCAGGGGGTTAAATTGAATCATTTAAAATACGTCGAGGCGCATACCCGTCTGTGAAAGGTTTGTAACCCTTTAGTTGTTGAAAAATTAAAAAATAAACCTATCATGCTTTTTTAAGTTATCTATGTGATGTTGATTCACCAGTTTTCTGCTTGTATTGATACAAATATAATAAATGAAATAATAATATAACATGAAGAATGCATATAACTAAGTCACCATCACGCAGTTTCCGAGGTGGAGGTGAGCAGAGAGAATGGACCTCAACACAACTCTCATCTTAGCCAACGCTCTTTGCTTCATTTACATTCATACTTCGTCATATAATATTGATAATATAATATTGTGATCATTGTTATTATTGTTGATTTTCAGTCTACAAAGGAATCTGACACGTACACCGCGGCTGTAGTGGAGTTCAATCGTTCTCAGAAGAGCTTGTTCGATGCGATTAATGAAAATCTAGAGGCCTATTCAGAATTCATCTCAGATGCCAAAAAACAGGTAAGTTTTAAAAATCACGCAATATACAATGGACAATAAGGTTTGGTAGTTTAAAACGTCATCAAATTTCGATCAGCCAACCAGCAAATAGCGATCATCTGTTGTAATCTGTTATCAGATATCATTAAGAGGTATGGAGTTTGGAACACCTCTTAACTAACAATTTTAAATACAACCCGCAAATCACAATATTTATAAGCACGTACATTTGCTTGCATAATTCATTATTGCTCTGCCGGTTACCGGAAGGGACAATTTTCTCATTATGAGAAAAACTAACATATAATACTAAATACTGACATATATACAAAATATATGTGTTGGAGTGGGAGGTAAATAAATGGAAGAGCAGGGAAATTACGAGGAATGCTGAATGAATGAATATGCTGAATTGGTAATTGGTAAGGACTGCACATGCAACATATTTTAATTATTCATAATAATAAACTAATGTTTAAGGTTTTTTTATGCATAGCACAAAGGATAACAAATTATTATAATCAATAATTATCTGCCTTCTTCTTCTTCTTTCGTATGGTGGGGAGGTCAAAGGGGGACATCTAGGTCTGCGAGCCATTCTAGGGCCTCAGGCGTCGCCATGTGAACCTCATCAATCCGGCCGGGGAATGAATAGAGCTGGCATTCGTTGACCACATGTTCGGTGGTCTGCACTGCACCACATTCACACATCATTATTTGCCTGGAATGCCCATTCAATTTTATAATGTCTCCCGAGTAAAAATAAATGACGCCGACGTGATGAAAAATTTAATAAGCAATCATTTTTGTAAGAAATACTAATAAATATTGAATTATTTGGAGGGTTTGAAATAATCCGCCGTAGCTTAGTGTTTTAGAGCAGCTGTCCGGCAGTCAGAAGGCTGCGGGATCAATTCCCGTCGACCGCATCGATTTACTCGGGAGATATTTTCAAATTGTATGGGTATTTAAAGTGAATAATTATTGCTTATAAAAGTACGACATTTAAATTCCGATACAACGATGAAATGTTTGCTCTGTGAAAAAATTTTTTTTTGAACGTGACTAATTTAATTCGTATTTTTGTACTGATATTAGATTTGCGAGAATGTCCTCGAGTGGTTATTAAAGTTGATTCAACGCAGGTCCGGCCCTGAGCCAAATGGCGCGAGTAAAATTTTAACGCCCCTTGTCAAAACCAAAGGCGATGTGTTAGGTGTTATCAGCGCCTAGATAATTCGGCGCCTGGAGCGGACTACTCCGATTGCGCCTGCACAGGGCCGGTCCTGATTCCGCGAGTGATACAACACTTCACTTAATACAGTCTACCTCAGACTTTAAGTCCCATTTAAAGTTGCAATCGACAGTCACTCCCAAATAAACGTGATCATTTACAAGTTCAATAACGCATGTGAAGGGCTGCAAAGTGTTTTGATGAATACATTTAAGATTAAATTATTTAAATTATTTCAGGCGTATTCGGAACTGAAACATGTGGAAATCGTATGTGCATCAATTTGTTTTTTTGGTATTCATGATTAGGCCTGCTCCATTTATATCAGGGAATTTTATCAGGGACGTAAAGTCTTATTGCATACATTTAATAGCAATGAATAATTGTTCATTAGATATGACAATAGCCGTGTCGTCAGCATATACAATTTTTTTAATATGTAAAAAAGGTTTATTCATTAATGAGACAAATATAATATAAAGCGTGGGTCCCTAAATTGATCCCTGAGGGACACCAACACATATTTTTTCCTCCCACCCAATTTTATATATATTAATAATATGTTTACACATATGTCTATATATTAATGGAAACAACTTCTTCACAATAAAAAAAGACTTTTTCTTTATTTAGACTAGATAAACATGAACGAATGTGTATAGTCAGGAAGCTAATTCTCAAAATATCTCTGTCGGCAAAACCGAATTGTTGTTAGTTCACCTGAAGGGACCAGCTGGAGAGCCGAGCCAGAGGAGCGAACTGGAGAGATGAACCTGTATACTAGAGACATCTCTTTGAGAACTACATATATAATTTTTACGATCTACTAGTACTACAGTCATTTACGCTACAATTGCAATTTCCCCGGAGCCTATGCCTAATTAATTGAAAATATTTAAATACTACAAATATTAACATAATTGTGTTATAATTGTCTCTGCAGCTTGCTGACATCGTGATATTCCCGGAAGGCACCCTCAACTCGTACGGCAGCACGGATGCCCCAACCATCAGAGTGCCCCCTGGAGGTCAGAATATCAACCCTTGCAACGACAACGCCAATCACTCCAGGGTAAAATACTATTACACGTATTCATATCTCAGATACCAAATCATGGTATCGACGGTCTGTCGATTTTTTGGAGTGGTTTTATTGTGCGCCGAATGGTAACCAATTTTTCTTAGTTAACCGCATTATTTTAATTTCTGAATTATATGCACTGAACTGCCTTTTTTGGTGACTCAACGCCTTTCGTTTATAAATTTCTCAATCTACATAGCTCCAAATGATAGCAGGTTGTAGATCGTATTTAGATGTTCTATGAAGGCGCCAGCACTGCGTTGAACATCTGTTGCATTCGATAAATAAATAGAGCTTTGAACATAGACTAAATATAATACATCAATGGCTTTGAATAATGATTTATCTAGGTAAAACATAGTTTTCTGAACAGATACACAAAAATTAGTATTAAAAATATTCTTGAAGTACTTATAAGAACTCCTACGAAAGGTTTTTTTTTAATCCTTAATGTTTTCACGACATATCTACACAACAAGGAAAAAACCTCATATCTATAAAATACGTATTTTGGCTAAATAAATCATAAATTTCATAATAAAAAATAAAAAAAATGATTTTCCAAATTAAATTAAAAATACTATAGAGATCAGCAAGTTTAAAAAAATATATATATGGCTAAGTAAAAAATGAGGAAATCGCAAAAATTAGACGGGATAAATACAAAAATACCTCGGAGATAACCCGTTTTAAATTACAAAATAAGGTTAAGGGTAAGCGTAAAGATGAGAAATTATTTTTAAAAATACGAATACAGCATAAGTACCAATAACACCGACACAATAACTTACAGTCCGCCACAGAACAGGAATCCTTAATAAGGAGGACTGTGAATATAAATAACTTCTACTATACAATACTCAACAATAATTTAACAGATGATAAATGTTTCTTAAATATTCATTATTGTTGGGGACACAATACACAATACTTCATATTTTGTATATTTATCTGTTATTGCAATAAACGCCCGGGTTTCCGGCAACTAAAAAAAATAAAAATAAATACTAAGCTGCGCACAGCTTCCACAATGTTCTCAGAAGGGAGGGTGCACTAATTTCACTGGGCCAGCTTCTGGGGCAGGAAGTCAACCAACTCAGCTCTCCACTCAATGGGCAATGGACGCAGATAATGCGGCGACCTCGCTGAAAGACGATCATTTAATTTAATTTGTTTATGTTATGTTTTTATTTTACGTTAACATTTCACTTTCACAGGCTTTCACTTTTTTTATTTCCTTTATTTTTTCTCAATTTATACATTTGACATTACAGTTTTATTGTAATAAGAAAGGGAACCCACTAAGGCGCAGCCTGTGCGTGGGTAATATAAGTGTATACATTATATTTTTGTACCTAAAAATAACAGTACGCATATAAAGAAAAACGGTAGGATTATAATTAAAGTTAGTTTAAAAGATTGTGCATATTAAAAATAAATCAAAGTAAAAATAAATATTGTAAGATAATATATATGAAGTAAAAGAACACAAAATCAAATAAAAATAAATATACAGAAACAAATTTAAAAGAGAAAAAAGTATAAATTAAATTAATAATGCTTCAACATTAGCACTGTACAGTAAGGTGGAGCGGTCTAGTATGGAGAATTTTTTTTTTCGTAATATAGAATTCGACATACGCGGGATTGGTGCTCCGTTATGTACTTATCTTAAATAAAAAATATAAAAAATATTTATTTATAATTACGACATCGCCACCACTTTGAATTTTTGATAAAAACACTGAAAACACCAATAATGTTCTCCCGATTCTTAAAAATGCTTATAAATATGTAAAAAAAAAAAATTGAGTGTTTAATTATTACCTATGATATAATTACATTATTATTTTATACTATAATTATAAAGTATGACTGTAGGAACAGTTAAAATATTCCCACACAACAACGAATCCTTCTACCCCAAACGCGTAGTGTATCGCGTATCATCTTGGCGAAGTTTCCGATCCGCTAGACATTATCTAGTAGATCGGGGTACTGACGCTATTCCTTCTCGTAGTTTAAACTTTAGACTCTCAAAAAAATGTGCTTCGTCTTCAATTTCTCAAGAAATAATGCAAAGTGAAGCACAACCAAATAATTCTCACCATGAGGTGAAAGACTTCCCTGTTGTGGCCAGAACACTAGACAGATATTGTATTTCTGATCCAGCAGGAGCTGCAATTGTTTTCGCTGTATTACAAGATGTTGGCTTAATTTCACAGAACGATACATCTCGCATTGTGGATAGGAGTAAAATTCGTCGAGCTCGAATGAAGAAAAGAACTGCCCTTACTAGTAAGCCGTTAGTAATCGATTCCAATCAATTTGGTTTATACTTCGACGGACGGAAGGACAAAACTTTAAGCATGGAGGACAACCGGTGAAAAATATTAACTGAAGAACACGTTAGTTTAATAAAAGAACCAGGTAGCGAGTACATGGGACACATTTCATTAAAAACCGGAAAATCTGAAGCAATAAGTAATGGAATTATTTCATTACTGTCTTCGAAAGATATTGCTTTGTAAAAAAATGTTGCAATTGGATGCGACGGAACTGCAGTTAATACGGGGTACAAAGGAGGTGTTATTTGGTGCCTTGAATCACATCTCAAACGGCCTTTACAGTGGATTGTCTGTCAATTACAAGCAAACGAACTCATTTTGCGACATCTCTTTGAGAACATCGACGGAACCACGACTGGACCGCAAAGTTTCACTGGAATTATTGGTAAATCTTTAAATAAGTGTGAACAACTTCCTGTCGTGATATTTAAAATCATTCAATGTTCATTACCAAGTATGACAAATACACAGGATTTAAGTACAGATCAGCTGTATCTACTGAAAATGTGTAAAACTATTGACTCCGGATTCTGCAATGAAAATTTATCAAAAACAAATCCCGGTAAAATTGTAAAATCCAGGTGGCTACACTACAGAGAATCGGATTCTTCGGCTTTACATTTCTACCCTAAAACCATAAAAAAATATGGTAACTTTAACGACATTTGTATTAACAGTTTACGCACCTATGTGGTTCAACATTAAGACCAAACCATTATGTCTTTCCAGTGCAAGGCATTTACACGAAACAATAGTGCTTTCACGGTATTCGCCCAGTGATTTAAAAGATATTATTGATCCAGTAATCCAGCGTAATGGCTTTTTTGTGAATCACGAAAATATATTGTTAGCCATGTTAAACGACAACCGAAAATACGTAAGAGAATTGGCGTTTAGAAGAATGTTGAAAGCTCAGCAAATGAAAATGCAATCAGACTTTATTCGTACCTTCAAAGTGCCTGTTTTTGATTTTTCAGCAGATGATTATATTGATGTTATAAAGTGGGAAAATATAACCGAGCCACCACGAACCAAATTTGTAAGTGACGAGACAATTTTAAAAGCCATTACAGATCAAACGATAATTTAGGATGTCATACTACCAATGATTGATAAAGAATTTTCGTGTGAAAATTGTAACAGAAGCCTCAGCCGTTGCTTGTGGACCCTTGAGGCGAGATGGATTAATAAAAACAAGGTTAGAGTCACGACACCTTATGCCTATTTTTAACACCAAAATGCAGTAGCTTCATAGAAACTTTTGTAATTTTCAAGTTTTTCAATGCGGTAAATAATATATGTACATTTTTTATTTCCACTATTTGTGCCATTCTAACAATCTACAAATGTATTATCTGTAAAATAAATGGTAAAATACAAATTTTATGTGTGTTTTATTTCGCGTATATGAGCTATAAATACTTAGGTAAAATCGTGAAAATGATAAAATATAAAGCTTTGGCGATGTCCAGGTATTGTGAATATATTTTTTTAATTATTTTTGTTGTAATTTTTAATATATGGAGCATCTTTCCCAACTATGTCAATTTCGAAATTCTCAAAAAAAAAATTTCACTCCACCTTACTGTACAGTCACAACTTTAATTATTTTTGGTATTGCGCTAGTTTAGTTGTTACTTGATTTTTTTTTTGGTAATAGATTAAAATTGCGAGGTCCAATAAAGCTACTGTGAGTTTTCATTAGTTTGGTATTGGTTTGTGGGGTATGGGGATTTGCTGTCAACTTTTCCAAATAAATAAATAAATAAATAAATAAAATACATGATTTCTTCTAAAGTTGATTTTGGGTTCATATTTTTGAAATTTGTTTTGGTTTTTCAAGACATATTTCAGGCTTTGAAGTAAATATAGTTTACGGAGATTGAATAGTTGAGATTCCTTGTACAATTGATCACTCGAAAATGTTCTATTTTTATTATATATAACCTTGATAATATGATTTTGTACTATTTGTAGTTGTTTTATAAATGTATCTAGTGCGCCACCCCATCCTAGTATACCGTACATAAATTGAGGATTGCACTAGAGAAAAATAAAGCATTTTCAATTTGTCAACATTAAGTACTTCCAATATGTACGTCAGATATCTTAATTTAGAAACGGTGTTATTAATTTGTGGTTGCCAGTTTAAATTTGTGTCAATATATATATACCCAAATATTTGATCTTTTCAATTTTTCCAATTTCAAAGCAAAAGGTGCATGTTACTTTATTACAGTTAGCATTATGTAATCTAATTTTTATTATTTTTTTAACTTTCTCTATGTTTTTAAAGAAAGTGAAAACCCGTGAAAGTGAAATATTATTTTATGTTAACATTTCACTTTAACAGGTTTTCACTTTCTTTAAAACATAAATAAATTAATTAGTAGTTATATTAACAGTATACTCGCGTCCAAAAAAGTATGTTTCCAATTTTGTCTTATTTAATAAATTAAAATTAAAATTTCCTACGAAATCAAAAAAATTGTAAGTAGCTACCCACCTAAATACCTACCTACTCAATTATAAACCATTTATTTCATTTAACATTTTTTGAATTTCAAATCCACTTCTCTATCTCAATGGCGATTATTATTTTTTCAAACTTTCTTCAGGCAGGTAGATAAGAATCAATATACAATAAAATATGAGTGTCTATAATACTGTTAATATAATTTGAAGATCTTGATCAACCTGTCCTGCGCCGCCAAAGTGGAGCAGATCTACGTGGTGGTGAACTTGGCGGAGAAGGCGGACTGCGACTCCAGCCTTCAGGGGACGGAGTGCCCCCACGAGGATTACCATCTCTTCAACACCAACCTCGTGTTTGACAGGAATGGAACCGTCATTTCAAGGTCAGTACGGGCTTCTTTATACCGTAAAACAAGACATACCTAATCGTTATTGCTATCCTAGAACATAGCAACTTCGATAGGCATAATTCTCGTTAACTATAAAGTAGAAATCTAGTAGCAACGACAATCCCGAACCGTGTTTTGATGCTTTGAGATATACCTTACAATTGTAATCGAAAGGAAACTAAGATAAGGAACTAATTATTAATTCCGTACTTTTCAATTTATTCGAACGAATATCCGGGTAGTACCTAACTACTTGCAGTATAAAATTTAAACTGGCCGGTGTACCAACAGTTGGACATTGGTACACCGGCTAGGTATAATATCTAATATTGTAAATATTATGTTTTTTTATTGTTTTTGCGTACAAGTAATTTTAATTCAAACATGACTTTATTATTTCAATTTTTAAGTAACTGTATTATTGCACTGTAAATATTTTAGTTTTATTTTATTATTGTAACTTTTTCGGCGTTCAAAGCCATTTTCAAATCTGTAGAACTTATTAATAATTAAATTTGATTAATTTATATATATAAAACACCGTATGTAACTTTTAAACTTAACTTAACATCCCTTTAGAGCACATCAATAACTTGTGGTTAAAAATAAATGTCGACGTAAAATAAACGACATAACTTTTAATTAAATTTATTAAACTCAAAATTCGATTGCTGTGAATTCCTGGATTTAATCAATCTAAAGGAACGACTAGACAGACAAGTGATATAAATATCCGTGCCTGTGTAACATTCTTAAAAATATGACTATGTACTTAGTATGTAAAAGCCCCCTGGGCGTTTGAAATAAAATAAACTTCTTCTAAGGGCCATCCGTAAGGGCGTATATTAGTTGTTTTGCTTAGTTACCTCACTAGAAGAATCTGTAAAAGTGTCCATACCAGACTTTTTCTTCTTCCTCGTATGTTGTATGTATGTCGGAGAAGGTTATTCTGCCAGTCACTTGATTCAGCTATACTAGAATGATATATTGTTTGGTGTGTCATTCAGGTACCGCAAGATGAACCTGTTTGGCGAGGACGGCTTCTCACCCTCCGTGGACCAGGAGTTGGGAGTGTTCGACACGGACTTCGGGGTGCGCTTCGGTCACTTCATCTGCTTTGACCTCATGTTCCAGAATCCCTCTCTCACCGTCATCGGCCAGCACAACATTTCCAACATCATCTTCCCCACCATGTGGTTCTCCGAGATGCCATTCTTGACTGGTGACATTTTTATTTTGATTACTTCATTAAATGTACATATTAACCGAATTTTCTTAAGCATTGGTTGTTGCATCTCCGAAAGCGATACACCTCTGCGTGTAAACAATCTAGAAGCTCTTAAAATTAATAAATACCTAAAAATAAATAAAACCAATTTGTAAAATAAATTTACATTTGGATTTACCGAATGACCCCATTTTAAACATATTCCCTTACACTACACTTACTTTTACCCCCTCTCTCTTACCTGTGTTTTTTTACTGTTCATTTCAGCCGTTGAAATCCACGAGGGTTACGCCTTCGTCAATAATGTCAACCTGCTGGCGGCTGGGGCCAACACTCCCGAAGTAGGAAGCTCAGGTAAATTACTTCTTTCTACTTCTAAAACTATTGGCAGGTGGAAACTACAAAGAAACCCCAAAAAACCCAAAAGTTTTTCACGGTCAAAAGCATATTTGATAATTTACATATTGTGTTATTGTTGAATTTTGGGGTTAATAAGCCGTGTTGCGTTTCTTCCTTCTTTATCCAGCGTTTCCGACACTGTCCATTATCAGAGCAGGAAACATATTCCAATAATTTATTTGTGTTCTCTCGAGTACCTACGAATCTTGGCTCATTCCCATGATACGTAGGCCTACATGGGTTATATTATAATTTAATAACTAGAATAATAATATAATTATTAAGTTCTGCAAGTATTTTTTGGTTTTTGTTATTGTTACAGCTGTTTTGGCTTTCAAGGCCATTTTCAAATTAATAATTATATTATTAAATTTGATTTTAATTAAATTTAAAAAAAAAATTAGAATAATAATATCTACTATGTAAGAACAAAAAAAAGTTTTATAGATGTATTTAAAAATTAAACTCAATGAATAAAATAGATATTTAAGGAAAATAGAAAACAAACAGTTTTAAATAATATTACAAAAGAAAAATTAAAATACCTACCTGCGTAAGATGAAAATGATCACAACAAATTATGAAATTATAAGCAGGTATATATATAACCTATCTAGAAGAGTACGCGTTTGTAGTCACTTTTAAATTTAGTGATATGAAAGAAATTTTATAAAGATAAAATGACTGAGATTTTTTTATGACGGTATAAGGAACCCATGGAATCTTTAAACAGTATTAGGAACGCATGTAATCTTTAAAATGTATTAGGAACCCATGTAATCTTTAAACGGTATTAGGAACCCGTGCAAGCTTTAAACAGAATTAGGAACCCATATAATCTTTAAACAGTTTGTTTGTACGTACATTGTCTTTACTACATGCACGGAGAAAAATTAGTATCGCTAATTTATTAAAAATCTCTTCAAATTAATAATTAGGTTAAAAATGGGTTTGCAGACCGTTTTCCCATAAACTTTAGTAAATTCCTAATATATCGGAACACGTGTTCATGCACCAGTATTTGCGTAAATGCGGAAATATTAGGATTTTTATAAACACGTGTTCCGACAACGTGATAAAACATTCGTATTTTACTAAAAGTTTATTAGGAAACCTATCAATTCATTCGTTAAAGGCCTACAGTCCCGTTTTTAACCGGATTTCGAATAATTTAAAGAGATTCTTAATAAGTTAGGAATATTCAATATTAGTAAATTTTTGTCCGTGTGCCCACAATATCCACTCTGTCACCAGGAACTGGGATATATTCCGGAAAGAAGGGTATCCTAGCGGCCACCATGAACGGAGCCCCCATCAGCAGATTGCTGGTGTCCATCGTGTCCAAGGACCCCTCCATCCTGCTGCCGGACTCGGGGCTGATCTCGAACAGTGCGAGGGACCAGCATCGGATGAACAGCCCCGCCTCGGCCATGGACAGCCTCTTCCTTAAGAAGGACAATCTGCTTGTCTATGAGACCCAGCTGCTGGAGATCACCCCGGTCCAGCAGATCAACCTCACCTACGGGGAGGTGGACTGCCAGTTTAACGTCAAGATGAAAATGGACATGGATACGTCAAGAGTGGTGAGCACATTCCTAGTTTTATTCCCATCGATTAAGGCCTAGTTGCTTCGCAGAAATTAAAATGTTACATTGTTATCAAACGGCCATTCAGCGCCATTAAAAATATAAATTTTATTTTTACATTTATTAGGTCCCCTTTAGACGCCAATTCTAGGTATGTTTCAATACGCTGAAAAGCTTAACAACTTGACAGTTATCCTCGTCTGCTGATCGCCATTTGTTCAAAAGCTGAAACGGACTTAGAATCGGCATTTAATGGGAACCTTTCAACTATCAAAAAACAATGCCCCTGCGAGTGATTATTTACTGACTTTGTCACACGTGGATTTGTGCGAAACAACTGGGCCTAAGTGTAGTTCATTCAGGTTAGGCCTGCATTAGATGGAGGTCGTTAAATCAATCAAGGACAAAGACATCTGGAAGCTTTATCGAAGCGATGGGTACCCGACCCGAATAGGACAATGAGAAGACGACTATGACGAGGATGGTTTCCAAGGTTTTCATTTAGAAAAGATTTCAGTTGTTGATTTCTGGTAATTCTTAAATGATTGCTTCTAATTAAGGTTTATATTTTTTTGTGTAAAAGGACTTACACCATTGTGGGTTTCAACTGCTCACATCCATTGGAAACGAGATATTTCTAGTAGAGTAACCTGAAATAGAGGGAAATGTGTGGCAAGAGAAATGAGATAACCTCAAATAATATATATGGGAATGTTGGGCCGCAAGATTAATATTGTAACCTCAAATATAGGGGGAATGTTGGGCCGCAAGAGTAATATTGCAACCTCGAACAAAGGGGATGTTGTGCGTCAATAGGAATAGGATAAACTCAAACAAAGGGGAATGTTGTGCGGCAATAGGAATAGAGTAACCACAAACAAACGGTGATGTTGTTCGACCATATGAATAGGGTAACCTTAAACAAAGGGAAATGTTGTGCATCAAGAGGAATTGGTACAAGCTAATGGAGGAATGCAAAGAAGGCGGAGATTATATGAAAACCAATGATTTTTCTAATTTCAGGAGGGTGATGATCAATACATGTACAGGGCTGTAGCGTTCGATGGAGTCAAGTTATTCGATGTCACAACTGGCGGTGTAACCAGCTGCGCTATAGTCGCCTGCACAAACGATACCCTCGAGTCCTGTGGCGAAAGGTAATTCATACAGCTATTATATTACTGCAACTTTTATAGAATAACAAATTAGAAAACCCTCGTAACTAAACCTAGCGTTCAAAATAGTCTGGCCTTCAAAATATATATACTTTTACATAGTATGTTTCACTTTTGCGCTCCGTAACACCACGGTGCATAACTGTTTACAGAGATGCCTTTTTGAATCGATCTGTGTTTGAAAAATTACTAAATATGCGGGACTCAGGGGCGGCTGTTTCATTAGGTCAATGGGTCAGTGACCCCCAATATACTACAATAATAAAGAGTACATATAAAACATTATGCAAATCAGATAAAAATTAGTCACACATATTTTTTTTAATGACCTTTCACATCTGAACCCGTGGAGCCGCATCTGCTTAGACCCGTGAAGTACAAAAAATATTCAACGTTTTATTTCGCGTCCAGTCATTCCATAATTTCCTTTTCAAGATAGATATATTTCTCATCTGTGAAAAACATTTTAAATATTTCCAGATTCCCAGATCACGATAACGTACGACAGTCTTACGGAATCACCAAGATCGTCCTGAAGGCGTCAGTACCTTCCCCAAAACTCAACGATACGCTCAAGGCCTTCAACAGGGTGTACTACCCCGTGACCCTGGATACCACCATCATGCCCCTGGGAGTCCAAAACTACCAGTTCCTTCGCAGCGAATCTGGCGTCAAACCAGACGGTCAAATTCTAAACCTGGACCTGACCGAAGCCGAGTATCCCAATTTGCTAACTTTTGGTTTCTTCGGGAGGGCGTTTGATAAAGATGGTCTTCCTGCGACAGGAGGAAGTAGTGTTGTCTATGGTTCTTTCCTGGCAACACTGTTCTCAATTTTGGTTGTTTTTGTTAATAGGGCTTAATTTTTTTTAGTTTACAGAAAATCCCTAGAATCCTGAGTTTTTTTATTTAAGAAGTAAACACAAATACAAACAACAATTACATACCAAAACAATGTAAAAACATTAACTGAATAATTCGTATGCTAACTATTATTGCTCACATATAATGATGCGAATACATTTGCGAACCAACTGCAAGCGGCGTTTCGCACCATTTGCGATGTCTTCGTTCCTTTCCCATAAGGCGAGGTTCAGCTCTCCAGTTCGGCTGGCGTTTGTATACGTAGCATTAAGTGAGCAGCAGCTAAATAAACACTTACAAAAAAAAATTAAGACTAATTTCAATGGAGATAAAATTTAAAGATGTGTTACACAGAAAAATGCATAAAAAATTAAATTATTCTTAATATGAGATACCTACGATTTATATGACTACCTACCTAGGAAGATTGTTCGACGAATTTTTATTCGTAGAAAAATTATATTTTATTTATTGACTGAAACCAAACATTTAAATTGTATTTACTGAGTGGAATGCATAATTATTTTATCACTGTATTATATTTTTGAATTATCAGGAACCAAAATGTTTAACACTTACAATTTATTTTTCTACAAGATGTACTACTTTGTGATGCAGATCTGATTTCCGTGTGTCATCTCCTTCTTATTAATATGTTTATTCAGATAATTTCTAATGTTATATTTTTCTGGAAAAAATACGCTACATTAAGTATAACTGTAAAACCTACTTGCCTACTGTTTTAACTCGTATATTGCACACTAAATTAAATTAAAATGTTATATGTTTTGTCTATTGTCTTTTTAATGTCGCAATAAATAATTTATATCACTTGCCTTTTTTTCTAGGTAGATAATACATAGTTCATAGATTTGAAAGTGGGATTTTTTAGCATATTATGACAAGTTTGCGAACGTTTTAGCGATCGCTTGTCATAACGTGCACACATTTATAGAATCTAAAAATCTGAGATAAACGGTGAAATCTAGGTGGAAATCTTTACGCCACATGTTTCCATAATATTTGAGGAATGCTATTAACTAAACATAAAACACATGTTAAATGCATAAATATATGCAAATATATTTGCACACCCATCACTCGTGGTTAGGTTAGGTTATGTCATGTTATATATTATGTTCAGTGAATTTACTATTTTCAGTATTTACTACGAATCTAAGGTTTGGATAATTTTAAGCTTTCCTGTAGTTTCGCTTAAGTATTAAACCCATAATTAAAATAAATTTGTTAATTACGATATTTCTTCGATCTATTATGCAGTGTGTGCAGCTTAGATATGATTTTTATACAAATCTACAGTTTTATTGTGAGAATTTTGCACACTTGACCTACAAAACAAAAGGAAGGTCACTATCTACGTGAGATTTGAAAAACCACCCACCACCCCCGCGTAAGTAAAAAGTAAAAGTTCTGAAATTGACAGGTAACAGGAATAGGCAGTAAAAGTGTATTTTGGGCGTGTTCGGGTGTCCAAAGTTTCTGGTTAAATTGATGAAACATTTCCAAATATCGATGTTCTTTCTTAAACAGACCATTGGCTTGTCTGACGCCTGGACGGAGAGAACTTTTTTTCCCATTATTTATTATTAGGGGTGCCCGGGTTGATGGGGTGAGGTTTGTCTAGGTCTCTGCGGCGAATGCGTTTGCCCACCTGCTGCAGGGCGGGCCTCCTGTTTGGAGCCAATGTTACAAAAATAAGTAAATTATCAATGTTCATTTTTGTGTCGACAGATCTTTTGAAAGGTTCACTTCTTTTGATTTTTTGTTTAGTGGACACGCTGAGCTGCAGAAAAAAGCGAAAGTTTGTTAGCCATCGATATATTGACTCTTCAGCATCACGTGGTCCGGTGCATTGGGTGGTTACACAACCTTTCAGATAACTGATTATTATGGTGCGTATAAACACGCGAGCCGAACTACCCAGTTGAACAACGACTTAAGTATCACCCTGGTGAAAGATCACCATTCAAAATCGAAACGTTGCTTGAAATAGCTTATCAGATTTAAATTCAATAGCCAGGTAGGTACTTCTCCTTCCCTTCCATGCACCCATTCCATTGCATTGCCTTACACCATATTATTATCCCACTAATTGGGGATGCCGTAGTCCCCCACCGGATCGGACAATTGGGGGCTCTTGTGTATTCATTGGTAAAACAAAAAAAAAAACCGTGTTTAGTGACTAGCTCTGAATAGCCAATTTTCCAAACCTTCCTCTTTCGCATATCCTTCTCTTCCCCATTCCCTTCAGCCTGACAACGTATAATCTCCTGTGCGGCCTCCGTAGTTGAGGTGTTTCAATCCACATTTCTTTCTCCACAACCAAAGCATTGCTCGAAATGGCTTTGGCCGTGTTTATTGACCAGATCTGAATAACCAGGTAACTCCCCACCTTCCTTTTTTCCATCTCATTCCCCATATCAGTCTACCTATGTTTTGTATCCAACCTTTTATTTGAGATTTAAATGTTATAGTAAAATTTTTGTGAGATTTGAATGAGAGTGGGATTTTTCGTAGAGTTTTGTACCATAGCATAGGAAGCATTTTTGTCAAATTATTATTATTTAGGTTTATATATATATGTGTAAAACATGCATGTTATATTTCTAGAAAGTGGACAAAAGTACATATTTTGTAATCAAGTCGCGAAGAATATATTTTCGGGTAAGTACATTGCTTACGCTGGCTAAACCTTATGAGATACATACATCAAAATAATGAACTACGGAATTATAAATCTTAAAAAGGCCTACAAAAAAGTCCGCGATGGTATATATCTGGGTACACATCAGCTAGTATAATGAATAAAAGAGTATTTTTTTAGAATAAAAAAAAAAAAATGACATGATATTAATTTTGTTGAAAATAGCCTGAATTGCTACGGAAGCGACAGCTGGAAGCAGTTGGAACTCTTGTGCGGTATTTACTTTAAATATTAGGTAGGTAGGAACTACACGTGTATTTTTTTTTAGTAAAAGCCCTTGAAATTATTTTTTAGTATGACCGTGGAAATAATGACTCAACTGTAAAATGAAGGAAGTGAAAATAAGTTAATTTTATAGGAAAACCGGTTCAAGAAATGAATTAGTAGTAACGAACGTTGATGTAAATAATAACACAAGGTGGAAACTAGTTTGCTAGTCTCACAGTACCAGTTTAAACCAGCTCGCAAGGAAAAATACTAAACCAAGTCTAAAATAATCATTTATAGCATGGCAACATGTTTATACTTTTACACGGTGTCCGGAAACTCGTAGTATAAGTGTCAACTGGAGAATCTCCTTCACATAGAGAACAGAAAAAAATTTATTTCTTTTTTCGGCAACTAAAATATTTAAATAAATTTTGGAGACGCTTTCGCACACTATAAAATATGTTAAACAGCTGATATTAAGGCCCCGTAGTAAGCGTTCAAAAATGGTTTGAAAGGGTGATATGTAAATACGATTGTCAAAGGGAGCGCGCCACTATGCTTTATGCCACTCCAAATTGGAATATGGAATAATAGGATGGGGCTCAGCAGTATCAAAACATATAAAACAGCTGAAGGTAACTCAGAATTGCATCATAAAGACCATACTAAAGGTTCCCATAAGGACGTCAACAACAGAAATTTTTAAACAATTTGACGTTCCAAGCATACAGAAAATCTATGCCAAAAACATTTTGGTACAACACCTCAAAAATAATTCTCAGGAAAACACCTCACATACTCATAAAACCAGAGCCAAACAAACAGAGATACTAACTATACCAAAGTGTAACTCTACCTTTGGACAAAGAAGCTCTGAATTTTTAGCAGTAAAGGTATATAACAAACTCCCACTTAGTATCAAACAAATCATAACAAAAAACAACTGCATTAAGAACATTAAATCTTGGCTTAAGGAATTACCGGAAAAAGAACTTACTAGCATATTTAAAACATCGTCGTAGAAGTTTCTGGAAACCCTTACCCAAAACATGGAGTCATACCATAGAAGTCGCTGAATAACTTATCCAAAACCTAGTCCCCCTCAGCACAGGATCTCCTAGTGAGGAGGACTATGAATATAATCAACATCTATTTTTTATATATATATTCTTATAAAAATGTTAAAAAAATGTATAATAGGTATAGCTACTAAATAAAAAAATAAAAAAATAAAATAAAAAATATTAGAAAACGATAATAATTAAGCGAAAATGGTGAAAATATTTAATTAAACACGATTCGTTTGAAATAGAGCAAAAATCTCTCGACAAATGCTTTAGTTGCATTTAAAGATACACTGTGAATTTTTCATGCCTATAACACATTAAATAAGAGAACAAAACGCGTTTTCAATAATTTTCGGAGCTTACTTTGCGATTTTTTTAAGGGAATTTCATATAGTTAACGTTTAGGCATAACAAATGTGTAGATATTATCTTAAAAAATAACACATATTTGTTTAGGAACTTAAAGAGTTAAAGAGAGATTTGTTATAAATCGGAAGAAATTGGGTTTGCGGGGGTTTAACCCCCTAGGGACCGATTTTTTTGGAGTGCTGGTACCTACCCTGATGTATGGAAGTGAGGCATGGAACTGGCAAAGAAAGGATGAAAGTAGATTGAATGCTGTTGAAATGAGATCCCTGAGGCGTATGTGTGGTAAAACCATGTATGATCGTGTGAGGAATGTGGATATCCGCAAAGAGTGCAAGGCTGATGTAAGCGTAATGAGTAAGATCAAGAAAGGGACGCTTAGATGGTTTGGGCATGTAGAGCGAATGAGCGAAGAAAGAAGTGTAAGGAGAATATACGATGCAAATGTGAATGGTAGCAGAAGTCGGGGACGCCCGAGGAAGACGTGGCACGACCAAGTGAATCAGATACTTGAGTCGGGCCATGTCAAGAGTCAGAACAATAGAAGAGTATGTATGAGACGATGTATGAATGTGAATGAGGCAAGGAGTGTGTGCCAAAACCGAGTTGTTTGGCGGTCCGTCCTCTCTGCCTACCCCTGCGGGGAAACGGCGTGATGGTTAGTTAGTTAGTTAGTTAGTTAATTAAATTTGAAATAAAAATTCCGGTGACCGATAACTTATCAAAATGACAATTCAACACATCTTTAAAAAGTGTCATAAAGTCATGAAAAGTGATGAAACAAAAACTAGGTTACTTGGGTTAGTACAGTTTAGTTTTTTTTCATTGATTTTAATGGCTTTATATCACTTTTTAAAGGTGTGTGGAATTGTCACTGTGTATTATTATTTTGGATAATTTGAAATATATTTGGGATATCATGGAACCAATATTTAATTTGAATCAATTTTATCAAAACGAAAGCTCAAATGAAACCAAAAATTGGATACCACAAAATCCATTCCAAATATTTTATTATTTTACGTCCAGCTGTGCTTTTAGAACAGAATATATCTAATGAACTATTGAAAATTACATAAAAAGATTTTCAATCCTTGAATTCACGTTAAACTGATATATTATTTATTTTTAGAGCGGAGACGGTTGACGTAAGGTTCCCGTGAGCACTTGGGCCATAGGCCCATTGTACTATCTCCCATTTTACCTCAATCCTTTAACAGTAATCCGGTCCCTTTAATGAAGTTCACCAGGGTTGTCATTGGATATGTGGCTATGTCTTCTGGTTCTACTTCTACAATGTGTCTCCCCAGGTACCTGAGCCTTGCTCCAGGGCGGGACATTGGCACCAAAGGTGAATTGGAGTCTCTTCATCCTCTTCACATTTCCTGCATCTGTTGGTGTTTTCCACTCCAAATAACTGCATGTGTCTCCTGAGATGGCAGTGTCCCGTTAGTAGTCCTACCAGTTCCCTCAGTGAGTTCTGTCCATATTGAGTAGTTTCCTGGTGACTGAACCTAGATATAATATACCTACCGTTTCCATAGAGTGGAAATATGTAACAGAGACAAAAAATAAAATAGAAAGTAAAGCATGAGGTACTATAAGACAAATCACTAAAACTACATTTCCTACGCTACTATAAATTGTACCCGGAGAAAAATGAGTACTGCTAATTTAGAATCTCGTCAAATTTTAGATAATCCGGTTAAAAACGGGATTACAGGAATCACCAATGAGCTTACAGGTTTCCTGATAAACTTTTAGTAAATTACGAATATACGAGTATAATGCAAATGCACGTGGATTTGGTTTGCAATTTATCGTGACGAAATGCGAAAATATTCGGATTTGCGTAAACACGTGTTCCGACGTGATAATATATTCGTATTTACTAAAAGTTTATCAGGAAACTTGTTTATTATTTATTCGTAATTCCTACAATCCTGTTTTTAACCGGACTACGAATAGTTTGTAGAGATTCTTAATAAATTAGCAATACTATTTTTCACCGTGTTGGATTCAGGAAAGTGCTAGTATAGATTACGCTGGAGTTGGTAAATATATCAATAGTACCCCCAAACTTCTTTGCCAGATCGTGCATCCTATTGGTTAATGAATGTGTCTGATACTTGGTTGTGTATGCATTGCAAAAGAATGTTACATTTTGTCTTGTGTTCCTAGTCGGTAAATGGATTTAAATAGTGCAAATTAATAATTTAATAATATACCAGTTTCCCGATATCACTACAAGTTTTTGGACACTGTGTATAATTATTTTATTAAAGAAACATTTGTGGTTAATAAATAAATGTGAATGTAAATAATAGCACAAAGTTGAAACTAGTTTGCCAGTCCCGCAAATCCGGTTTGAACCAGTTCGCAAGGAAAAACACTAAATCAAGTCAACATTGCTTGCATATAACCTCAATGTGTTTTCCATAATGCTCCGTTATTGCAAAAATATTGGTTCTTGCAATTATTTATCGCTAGCATGTCAATATTTATATATTATAAATTAACGTCACGATTAAATTCCATAATAATTGATTTCTTATATTGTATCAGCATTGCGATGAATGATTTATTTCTATAATTATTTAATCGTGTTTTCCGCTCGTTATAAAATACTGAAATATGTTTTCCTTTACATGAGTCGTTGAACCAGAGAAACTAGGTAAAGCCAAAAAATACTAAGTTTGGAGATAGCGTTTTCGGAATACCAGAGCCTTAGGTTTGGAATAAACTCCCTTTGAAACTAAGATTCATACCAATCATAATTATAGTCTTATAAACTTACCATTTCAGACTATTCAATGTACCTACCTGCGAGTGCCATTGTATTGCCAGGGCCGACCCTGTGCAGGTACAATTAGAGCAGTCCGATCTGACAATGCGCTGATAATACCTAACACAGACAGTCATTATTCACTATAAAAGATTGAATATATTTAGTAATTCGATGGGGAAAATACAATATATTTATACAGTGCCCTAAAGGGGATCTTTTTAAAAAACGGAAATACAAAATTGAGAGAAGAAGCATGTTTGGATAGGCCAGCAAACTTAGAAATTTCGTATTTTTTCTATAGCATCCCCTTAGGATGGGTATGTAGTGTGGGTGAAGGGACTGGAAGATGAATTATAACATTCATAAATACACAAAAAACTGTTAGTCGAAGCGCATTTATTTTGTAAATAAATGCTTACGATTTTTATTTACCCCAACAATATTTAGACGAAAATTCTTTAGTATTTTCTTAAACTGAAATATTTTATTATTGCTTAAAACGGAACCTTTAAAATACTTCAACTTAACCGGCTAGTAGCCGAGTGGACAAATGCATTGAATTCCCACCCAGGCGTCGCGACTTCAAATCACAGCTAGCTAAGTCCTCCAGCATTACACAAAGTGAAATTTTTCTTCTCTTTCTTGTCTTCCTTCAATGTGTATCATTTTGGAACCTAGCCGGGGCCCTCTCCGACGTGGGGCTCTACGGAATAATTGATATATTATTTTCCGAGTCCTGTGTCCTCAGTGTGTGCCAACCAATCAATGGTACCAACAATTTTCACAGCATCCCCACAGACGAAATTTGTATTATGTCTTAAGGAACTTTTTTCCCATCCGGGCCTCCTGTGTGGAGTTAATATTAAAAATAAATAATAAAAAATTTAATTATTGAAGACAATATTAGCAATTCTTAAACGAAAATTTGAAACAGAAAAATCTGAAAAAGATACATATTTAGGACGTGAACCCAGGACCCTTTCCTTGCCCTTGCACACAAGAAACAGTCCTATGGAAAACCTTAAATGTCGGACTATGATAAAATAATGTAAATATATCACTAGAAACAACGTCGGCGTTGTTTTCAAAGGTAATTTTCAACAGTTGAAAGAAAATCTCCAACGATATCAGCATTGACGTTGGATGGAACTATCTTCAACACACAGTACCTACTAATACATACACAGTCCAAAAGAAAGTGAGCTTTAATGTGAAGGCATCGGTTTCTTTGTGCAGTGTGCGTGAATATTATACAGCGCACGTATATAATTATTATCAAAGCTGAACCAATTTGTCTAGTCAATATTTCTGGTTCATACTAGTTTCAGTTTCGCGGCAGCAGTTTAATAACTCCGGAAGAGGAAATGCGGGTAAAGTGGAACTATTTTTATTCGTGAATTATTTAGGTAACTGTTATTTTTTGTCTTGGAAAGATATTTCATAAACAAGTTGTATTATAAAGTGACATAAGCAAAAATAATCTTGGGGTATTTGAAAAGAAAATTACGTTGTCTAAATACAGAGCAAAAGAATATGATTGTTTTAGAATGTAGGTATTATGGTGTCTGTTAAGTGAAAGGTAGAATGTCTAGGTCAGAAAACAACATTCATCTTCTTCACTTGAATCTCCACTACCAATACACTGAAATGGCTTTAGCCCTGTTTGGTGACAATATCTGAATAGCCAGGTACTTCCCCATCTCCTTCCCATGACCACTACCTTCAGCCGCAAATTGGGGATATCAAATTGGCTCCAGGCGGTTGGGAGCAGTTGAAACTCTTATGCGGTAATTACTTAAAGAGTAGTTAAGTTTTCTCATATTCCCCAAAATAAAAAAAAATAAAAAATTGTGAACTCTATTCGTTTAAATTTTAGAATCGCTTTACACGCTTATATGATACGTCAAACGAGAAACAAACATGGCCGAAACTGTCAAAACACATGAAATTTTGAAACTCTGACCAAATAATAGAATTATAATGCATATTTTACCATCTCCTCGACGTAAAAAGTTGTATTTTATATTGTAATATTTATTTAAAAAATTTAGGTACATTGCAACAAGATTGTACAATATTCTTCAAGAGAACATAATGTGATTAAATAAAGATATATACTGGCATTATATTATGTAATGCATCTTGATCGACGAGCGCTTCCCCGCAAGATCAGTTTCACACTGCGGTAGGGGCAGGTGTGTAGAGAAGACGCTTATTTTACCAACATCAACACTTTCCCCAAATCGCCTCCGATTGCAGAAAGGTGTGTAAGGCCCTTTCGGCCAAATACAAATTTATTCCATTCTAACACACTTATAATCTTGCCAACAACATTACCTGACTCTGACCGCACCAAGGATGTGTATGTACATTTCATGTTTCTTATAGGATTTATTTATTTTTCGTGTAAAAATACCCATTCGATAATAATCCACCTAGTAGCCCGAACTTCCCCAAATTCACAAATAAGGAATTTTGTTCGTTTACTTGGCAACACCAATATACCCAGTGTTTTGATAAACCGGAAAAACCTATAATCACAATTTATTGCCCAATCGTGTTCAAAAGTCGTGAAACCGAGTGCTGAGACCGAGTTCATTCAATCATTTGTGAATATTCCATCTGCGGAGATAGTTGCTTCCACGATTAATCTTTTCATACATAAATTTACATGATTTTTTAACTTTCAAACCGTTCGATATTGTTGACATCCGTTCGTAACATTTCATTTCAAAATGCCGCCAATATCGATCTCCGAGGAGGTGAATCAATAGTTTATTATACTAATTTGAATAAGTTTTATTATATTTTGTGTTTATTTTAATTTTATTTTAATGATTTAAGACTTAAAATTGTTTTCACATTTATGTAATAAGATTCTGACAGCTGCTGTCATTTTTAGGCGCCAAAACGTTCCTTGCGGATCGCTCTGATTGGTCAGAGCACTTTCGCGGCGGAAGTTTTCAAACTCCTTAAGAAAGATGGACACAAAATTGTGGGAGTTTTTACCGTTTTGGACAAAGGAAACAGAGAAGATCCTCTGGGTAAGTCTTTATTTTTTATTAAATATTCTTATAATAATCGTATTGGATTATTTAATTTATTAGTAAATAAAATTGCGCAAATTGATAATTTTAATTAAAAATATCGTTTTTTCCAAGAGCCACAGGTAGGTACCCACTCATAAAAAAGTACTTTTTTTTTTTTAGTAAAAAAATTACATTTCATTTTTTTAAAGAAATCAAATTCATTGCAAGTGTTCAAGTTTTCATTTAAGTGACAGCTGTTTCGGCTTTCAAGTACACTATCAAATTGTGTTGTGTTTTCACAAAAAAATGTGTTTTCTAAATGTTAAAGTTAAAACACAAATGAATAAATATATAAATAAATAAGTCTCGATGTGGCATAACTACAGATTGATAATGGCCTCGAACACCAAAACAGCTGTAACTTGATAATAATATTAAAGTTTGATTTACTTAAACACAATTACAATAAATAAATTAACAATTTGATTAGGTATATTTTTGGATATTATAATATACTTTGTATGAAGAGTATGCATTTAAAAAGCTGGTACATTTATTTATTTATGTACAGTCAAAGAGCCATCGTTCCGTATTTGAAATTGGAAAAACAAACTTTTGCAATAAGTTAATCTTTTCATTATTCGATGTATTACAATGTAAAGGTAGAAAAGCAGTTGACCGATATCACTGAAAATTTCAAACATTGTTCTTATTAGTGCTAGGAGTGATTAGAAAGTGGTTTGAATGGTAGAATAAGTCGGAGACGCCCCAGAAAGACATTAGCAAAAGCAAAGCATTGCAGGGTCCACTCATTATTGTAATAATTGGAAATAATGAATGGTGTACCTAATAATTACCAATTATAATTATTTTATAGTTGTAATAATAAAAAACTTGGTTAAAAAACCAGGTATGTAGCCTTTGAGACTGCCTTTCACTTTAATTGTATATTATTTCAAATCTGTTACTTCTGATCAAAATTTACCATTTTGCTTTCAATATGTTGCGTTTTTATAATTTATACTAGCTCAGACCTGTGAAAAATCACGGGATAGTCTAAGTCTAGGGAATTCCCGAAAAATGTGTTCCAATTTATAAAAATTACAGTTAAAATAATATTCAATTAACAATCATTTAATATAGGCAGGTACTTTATTGCTTGTTCGAATTCTTCACACAAATAACAATTTTGAAAATGACACATAAATTCAAAGCAAATCTCTACAGTTCATTGAACCAGAGTTACTCAGGACAGACACATAACCGAGATTAGTATTTTTGGCCTGTGCAGACCCTTGAAAATCACTTATTGTCAGTTCCAATTTTCAAAATTACACTTAAATTCAATGCAAGTTTGAAAAGGCTTTCTCTGTAAAATTATTTCGTGAATTGAAGTTTTCAAAATATTTTTTATTATTAAACTTCCTGTATAGCGTCATTATAAAAGTATTTGGGATTCCAACCCTGGCATTACAGGCAGTGGCGGCCAGCTAATATGTGCTCCCGAGCGCCGAACAACCAACAAGATTTCCGACATGGCTAATCACAATACGAAACTCGGTTCGGTTATAATATCTCATTCAAAAGGTACCTACTTATTAAGCGCGCTCTTGCAGACCGACTTTGACTTGTGCCTATGTTCGTAGCAGTTCGTTTTCGATTGCGATCCAAAATTTAACTGCTTTGTCGCATATTCTGTGGAACAGTCGAAAGCGTGGGTCCATACCATTACATACTATTCTTTGCAAATAATACCATATCAAGAACGGCGTTCGGAGTTTTACCACCACATCAGAAGGAACGGTTTATTCAGTAGAAAGTTAAACTAAAACGCGTATGTTTGATATTATTGTCGATATCGTTGTTTCAATTTACCATCTGCTATTTTTCAGCGAATGTTACGCTTCTTCGATACAAGCATACAGGATAAAACTTGTCATTAAGAGATGAGTGATGGTCAGATTACTTATTATCAGTTCAGTCAGTACTCGCCGTTGCCAGGCATTGTCTCTTGAATTTAAAACTTTTCTTACTCTGAGAAAGTTTTGAAGTTTAATTGCAGGTTATATCGATCTTGTATATCAATTATTAATAAGGCATATCAATTGCATGTTATACTAATTTATGATTACTTTTGTGTTTGTTCAACGTATAAATTAAGAATGAGTTTGAATGTGGAATACATTAAGAATAATAGGTCGAGTTTTGAAAACAAAGTGATAATAAAAAATGCCGGTCCACCTAAAACCTGAACTGATAATAAAATAAGAGTGCAAATCTGGATCGAAGAAGTTTACTCGATCATTTAACAAAACAATGTATAACAAAGCTTGTAGCTCTGTGCATGTGATCAATTGAATAGTTTATTTTGTTTTACGTGTTTAATTTACGATGTTGATTCAGTTTGGACAATCAGCGGTGTTACTGATGTAACTCACCTTTCTGAAAAAATCAAAAAACATAATTCTTATCATTTACATTTACAAAAAGTTTTGAGCTTAAAGGTTTTAGGAAAAGTTGACATCAGAATGCAATTGGATTCAGGCTACCGTGCCTAAGGTAAACACCATAATGAGCCATTTAATAAAAATCGATACAGGTCAAATTTCCCAGAACATGATTTCAATGTGACGCTTAAAACGTATGACTTCCTAAATAAAGTTCAGTACCTAAAAGGTAAACTCTATGCAATTTACGCCCGCGACGATTTTTCAAAAGCTAACGGCGCTTTATCAATTTTACAACTTTTTTATAGTACTTGTTTATTAGAAGACTTTCCCGAGACTGTGAAATTACTAAAACTTTTGTGCACCATTCGTGACCTTTGGAATGACCTCAGTTGAAAGCTAAAGATGTTTCTCAACGTTAAAAAGAATAAAATCTTTGAACACGTTGAGCCAGGACAGACTGAACGCACTATCAGTGTTAAGCATTGATAGAGGTCTTTGCTAAACAAAATGAACAGAGAATAGAACTTCTTTATAAATAGGTATGTACCTTTATTTAATTTATTTTATGACTTAATGTTGTAATCCGGTGAACCCCCACATATTTTGACCACCGGCCGCCACTGATTACAGGTTCAATCCTCTGCTAGCTGAGACCTCCATCAATGCACAAGCAACCTTTTCTGCTTATAAAAGTATTTATTATGTGGTTTTTTTTTAAATATTGAAATAACTTTTAACCTTTTTTGTTGTTATTTTTAAGCTACCATCGCTGCAGCTAACGGGACCCCTGTTTTCAAAATAAAAGCCTGGAGAATCAAGGGACAAGCCATCCCACAGGTTGTAGCAGACTACAAATCTGTAAGTTTCTTTTTATTTTCTAATTAGAGTGCTATATACTCTCAGTATCACCCTGGTGATCCCAAAAGCATTCAGAAGTATTTAGTATGAGAGTATTCTGAAGAATCGAAACGTTACTCGAAATGGCACTAGCCGTGTTTGGTTACTAGATTTGTTACCCTTCTCTTTCTCCTCCCTTCAGCCTCACAATATACCCTATTTGGGGATGCCGTATTAACTGGCTTTGGGCATTGGGGACTCTTGTGCGGTAATATAAAAAGAAAAAATTTACTTTCGAATGCTTAAACCCGCTTAACACCACAAAATTCAACCTACGTTTGAATATCCAATTTTATTACCATTATTAAAATTTGTTTAATTTACGCTGCGTATGCCGGGGTTTTTATCTGTAGTTGATTTTAGGCGGTGAACTTATTAAAGAATGTAAACAATATTTCTCATTCAATATTAGTCTACACGAATTTGCAAAATCACATGACCTTGATAACACTTTCGATAACGGTTTTCTCCAAAGTGCCTTTATGCAGTGAACTTCTATTAAATAATATAAGGAAATAAGACAAACTTGCATTATAATTTTACTAAATTTTAAGCAAGTACACCTTTCAATTCCTGTGCTAATAAATCCAACTGTCCGAACGATACTCATACTGCCCGCGAGCAAGTAAAATGAATCCCAAATCCCATAGGTGCATTATGAATATCAGCACATATGGGACCTTACGTCGTGTTTATTAGGTTCATACAAAACATACTAGTGGCGCCAGAGTGGTAGACCTGCAAACCTTGGGAATTTATTGGCTGCCTGATTGTGCAGCACCAAATTTGTTAACACCAAATTTGTATGGAATAGTATTTTTTAAGAATCAACTTTCTTCTGTGATTCTTTTCTGTGATTCTTGTTGTGGTTTAAATTATTATTAAAAAATAAATTAATTAGGTGATTCTCCTTTTATCTCCAATTGAACTCCCATGGGATAAGGTCACAAACTGCCACTGCTTGTACATAATACTCATAGAACTAAAATTGGCTCTGGTCATAAATATATTATAGAAAACAAGTAGATTTATCAGTGGAAAACTATTTATGGTTTAGTATCTATTGATAAACAAACTACGCTAGTATATTGCAGTTGACCTGATCTCTATAAAATATAATATTATCACATTTGAACCTCTTGTACAGATCACTTTGAAATCTTTAGGCCGACTCTCTACAGGGTAAAGTGATTAGTTTGAAATCTTTAAGCCGACTCTCTACAGGGTATAGTGATTACTTTGATCCGGAGGTTATACTTTTGATAAATGTTTGTACCTACATAAAATATAAAATATTTTTTGTTGTTTAATATCTGGTAAAAATATTAAGGCGATGCCATACGTAGTAATGCAAAATCATGTGTTTTTGGTTTGAAAATTTGGTCGTCTGGAAATGTTTCAGATGCTTTAATTAAATACTGCGAGTAGAATAGATCTTGGCCTTTGAAATAATCTAGTATTCTTTAGGTAAGTCTTTTTATAAGCCCAGAAAAAAATAATGTAAATGCCTATGAAAACTGTTTTAAAGTTCAAAATCTCCTACTTACGAACCCATTTTCGGTTATGATTTTATTGTATAATGTGGCAAATTAAGTTATTTATAAAATGATCGAAAAAAAATTAAATATTTATGCCTGAACATCCACAAAATAAAATAAAAGGCACTTTTTGGCCATGTTTTTTTCTTGCATAAATCAAAACAGGAGGATGGTGTTAAGTGGGAATTTAAACCTTACCGCCATCTACGTAAGGGTTGTTATTGATAGCGGCTCAATTTAAAATATTATACGACGTAGTGCATCATCGCCTTAAACATTTTTATCAAATATTTTTGGGTAATACCAAAAAATATTTGGTAAATGTTTTTTCATATTATGTTACATAATGTGTTTTTTATCATTGACTAACTAAATGAAGGTGTTTTTGTCCCCAAACATTTAACCTTTATATCTCTAAATAGTATAAAATAAAGTCGCTTTCCGCGTCTGTCTGTTTGTGCTCTTATTTCTTCTAAACTACGCAACGGATGTCGATAGGGTTTTCACTATCATTTAGAGAATTTCTTCGGGAAGGTTTATATATATAATACACGCATATTACATTTATAGAAAGTAGAGAAAGGTCGATGTTTTGAAATCATTATTAACGCTGGCTAAACCTTAAGAGATACATCAAAATAATATACTACGAAATTGTATATCTTAAAAAGACATACAGAAAAGTCTGCGACGGTATATGTCTATCTCAGAATAACTCCCAGCAACTCCGGGCACACGTCAGCTAGTATTATCATACAATGATAACAAGAAAATACTTTTCAGAAATATCTGGAACACTGTTATGAAATGCATGTAAGCGCACATCATGCTCATCTTGTCAAACAAATCACTCGCAACAAATCTATTGTCGGCTGTTACTATTATTTTCAACTTTTATGGATGTACCTGGTAATTTCTTGGTTATAGCTCCCTGTGAAATATCACCTCAAAGGTGCTTCAAGACTAGAAACTTTTTTTTAATGTGAAACTGCACAACTGCTCCCAACTATCTGGAGCCAGTGAGAGAATCCCCAATTAGGGTATGTTGTGAGGCTGGTAGTGTTGGGGAGAGGAAGGAGATGGGGAAGAGGAATGTTGGGAAGTACTTGGCTATTCAGATCTTGTCACCAAACACGGCCAAAGCCATTTCAAGCCACGTTTCAATTCTGAATGGTGGTCTTTCACCAAGGCCATAGTATCGTTTTACTCTGGAATGTGCCGCAAATATAATAAATTTTATTTTAAATGATTAAATTGTCAAATAACACAAATTAATCAAATAAAATTTACTTGCGCACGCCGGGATTCGAACCCGCAACCTCCAGCTTGCTAGTCGAGAGCCTTACCTCTCGACCATGAAGGCCATCAAATAAACACACAACTTCTTGAACACAGTGTAGTAGATTTAAATATGACAGAGCCAAAGTCATTATGAGATAACAAGATCTCAAGTTTTTACTATGTCCTTAATATTTTTGATAAAATCATTAACCTCTCAGAAAAGGACTTTTATTTACTTTGTGTTCCTTTGCGAACTGTCAAAACGCGAAAATTTTTGTGTTATTCACGAGTTTTGTTAAAAGCTTCATAACTCACGTTTTGGGAAACGTAGCCTCATTCTAAAAAATGTTTTGGAAAGATTATGAAATTCACTATCGTATTGTTTTGTTATACGTAAATATTTGCGTGTCTAAATATGCATTTTCTGAAAATGTCAAAAATATGTAAAAATCGCTGACCATTATTTCAAAGCTGTGAAAAATGTACTTTTTTCTGAGTATCATAAAGAAATAACACTTTATATATTGAAGAAATGTAATTAAAAACTATTAGTCACCTCAAAATATTAACCGTCCAAGCTAAAATATTTTTAATAAATTATTTAAAAACGCAATAAATTATGAACGAACAAGATGACAGATTCAATCGACTCAGATAATGCACTTCTAGATTCCATAGATATTCTTGAATGCAGACGCGTAGCGTTATTCATTATCGATACTCTGTTTTTTAAATCATGGCAATCCGTATACTAGTGATGGAAATAAATCGATTTTTGTAAAATCTCGCGCGTTTACGTGAAAAGACGTACTAATGTCTTGACCGCTATTATCATATTTACGTCTTTTGACGTTCTAATGTTCCGAGTGGTTAAGATATCTGTGTCAAAATAAATATGATACTATAATATTATTCCATGCCTCAATGCTTATCCCACATCCTTAATGTGCGACTGCTATAGTTAATATTAATGGATTTTCGGTGCCACAATACATTTAAAAACTAATGTTTTGTTTTGTTCAACACAGTAAAGAGATAAGGGTGATCGCTAATTACTCTCATTGAACATGTGTGAAATTTAATGTATAGTTTTGTCCAATAAATAGAGAAGTTCATTTTATAAATAACTTAATTTGCCACATTATACATATCATTTAGTCCCATTCTAGATATATTTCCAGTAAACCACTCTGTTATTGCTGGAATTCCCCCAATTACTGTGATAGATTGTGAGGTCGTATTTTTTTTTAAATTTGGATATTTCTTTTCGTGTAGTTTTTTGGCAATACAACATCAAAAAAAGACCAAACTTCCGAAATTGGAGTGTTCGTAACTGGTACAAACAGTCACTTCTCATCCGAGAGTACTCGGGAAAGTAATACTTGTTTAATTTAATGTTTTCCTACTGCCCCTGCAAAGACTCTCAGATCAAGGTGTCAATGTGTGCCGGTGCCCTATTGAATTTGCAGTATTTGTGCGGGCTTCACTAACTTGGTCCCGTACAAGTAGTTTTAAATATGAGATGTTCAACATTACAATGGTTAAATTACAAATGTAGTTTTAAATATGAGATGTTTAACATTACAATGGTTAAATTACAAAGTTAGTAGTTTTAAATATGAGATGTTCAACAATTCATTGGTTAAATTATTAGCTGAAAAAAATTTATACAAAGAAAGGCATAATATTCCATACTTTTATCAGAGTCTCAAAATTCTTTCAGTGAGAGCAATTCTGTGGTACAAAATTATATTTCAGCACATAAATAACCCTTTATATATAAACAGGCTAGAACATAATCATAATACTCGTTTTAACTTTAATGAAGGACTTATTGTACCTAAGCATACAAATAAATATGGACAAAGAACGTTAAACTATATGCCAGTTGTTTTAATATGTTACCTGCTAAAATTAAAAACTGTGCCCAAAACAAACAATTGGTGAACTTACTGAACTTGGTGACAAATTGGTGACTTGGCTAACTGAAAGAATTACATAATTTGTATTAGCTTACAATGATATATTATTCTAAAGACTTTAAAATTGTTATTTATGTTTTTCATAATTTTCTTTTACTATATTTCTGTAAAATTTTTAATTTTTTGTTTTATATAATTGTAAAAATGTAACTGTAAACTCACAAAAATAAGATTTAAAATGTAAAGAACCCGTTAGACAAACTGCTAAAAAGCAGTTTATCGGCAATTTTTTGCCTTATATTTGTAAAGTGTGTAAAATAAAATAAAAAATAATTAAATTACAAATGAAAATAATTAAGTTACCAGTAGTACAGTGGACAGAATTTGAGTCTCTATAAATCTGACCTCAATATATTTTATACGATAGTAATGATGCTTTGGAAGTTACCAAAAAAGTACAATCAATGACTTTAATTTTAATTTTATTTTTTTAAATTTTAAATACATAAACGGCTATACTGCCTTTGACGTTACAATACATCTTGACTCACTGCTATTGTCTCACAAACTCAATATGAAAAGTGGCAAGTAAGAGTTTCCAGTAAATTTTTAATTCAAACGTTGTTTATGTATGGCAATGGTAAACATTCTAAGAAAAGTAAAACTCAGATAGATGTATTTAAAAATGTCCCCTAACACCACTTGTCTTTACAAAGTTTTGGTTACTCCAAACCTTCTTATATCAATCTTTCACCATTCGTCTACAGCAATATTTGTAAAGTAATACAAATATTTACAGCTATTATATACAGCTAATTTTCTTTTATTGAATAACTCCATTCTACTGGAGTTATCCAGTTTTGTGCTCACACTTTTTTGTAATCAATTTAATAACAAACGCAAGCAATAAAACAATTAAATATTATTCCACAATATTATTCTTGATAAATCAAATCTTGTTTACAATAAAACACAATTTGAAATACGTAATTATCACCAAAACTGGTTTTATATCCAAGGAAGATAATATGTTTTTATTTATAAATATTCCTCGAGGGTCAAATTAACTTGACTTTTTAAATTTTATCTAAAGTTTTGGGCATTGTGTCAATACAACAAGTGTAATTTGTATTACTGATTATCTATATATATTTTATGTATCGATTTGAAACAAAAGTGAGTTTTTTCAATTTTTTATGTGACAACTCACAAGAGTGCCCCTGTCCGTACAGAGTAAAGATGGGGAACTATGTCGCTACCCAGTTGAGCAGCGTTATAAGGCGGGTTAAGGTAGGAGCTGTATGAAGAGATTTATGAATTCGGTCTTGAAGAGGCCCAGATTATATGAAGGAGAAATAAACCGATTCCGGTAGCTAATTCTACATAAGAGCCGACATTCACAAAAACAAGTTGAAGAAAAAAAAATTTTCTCATGAAGCAAATATCATCTGTGAATAGGTGTTCAGTGTACCGGGGATTAATGCTGCTCTCTTTCTATTCTATTATCTGCTCTACTTTCCTTAGAGCAGGGTCCATTAAAATGCCTGTAGAACAGACTCAGCATGCTTACATTGCATCTGTGCATTAGAGATGGCAATCGGTCTGTTAAAATGGATTGTCAATCAGATGGACCATCCTCCTTTGTATAGAATCAAGTAGGTTTATCATATTGTGGGGCTCCAGCCCAGAGGTGGCTCTCAAATTCAATTTTAGTGGTGTCACTAATTTACATAAGACTCCTAGGCCCCAGACAGGTCATTGAGAGTGCTAGTTACTCTCAGTATCACCCTGGTAAAAGAGCATCATCCAGAATCGAAATGTTGCTTGAAACGGCTTCAGTCGTGTTAGTGACTAGATCTGAATAGCCTACAACCTTCCAACCTTCCTCTTGCCAATCTTCTTCCCTTTCGCACTACCAGTCTCACTACTTACCCCGATTGGGGATGCCTTAATCCCACTAGCTCCGGACAGTTGGAAAAATTTTGTCTGCTCGATTGGATGTCAGAAAGTTGGATAATTTCCATTTCCAAGATTTGCATTCATTCTTTACCGAAAACAAAAGAGAACACATTCATATAGATGTATTTAAAGTTAATATGTTTGTAATGTTAATTGTTGATGATTTTAGGTTGGAGCAGAACTCAATGTCCTTCCTTTCTGCAGCCAATTCATCCCCATGGAGGTCATCAACTTCCCCACCTATGAGAGCATCATCTACCACCCCTCGCTGCTGCCCCGACACAGGGGGGCTTCTTCCATCTCGTGGTGAGAATACAAACTAGCAAGACCATTATTAGTTTCCCCAGAATAACATTCAGACAAATGATTTTTTAACAGTGTCCTTGGATACGCTGACGAACGAGGTTAAACAACAAATCGACAATAATTATTGTCTCTATTTAAAAAGGTGTAATATGATGAAAATTATTCAAGCGTTGTTCACGTAATCGCTGCTTACCACTTTAGAGATACGGTGTGATTACATCAGTCACGTGTGTTTTATTTTTATTATATTTAATATATTCATATTAATATTTGATATATTCTCAGAATTCTACAAAAATATATAATAGTGCATGAATATAAAAGTGATTTATCATTTCATAAACAAAGTGGTGTATCTGCAAGTGAAATAACTATCTCCCAAAGGTGACTTGGATGGTCAAATGGCGTTGATAAAAAATTGTTGTTGATTATTAAAATATTTATTATCTCAGAAAATGAATATGAATAATAAAGCAACCCATTTTGGTATTTCATAATGCTGGTGGAAAAATACTGACATATTTATAATTTGTCAACATTATCAATTCTTCAATAAGTAACAACTGACGAGTTGGGCTGTATGATTTAAAAGATGGGTATGAACATTTTGATGGCCCTTGCAATATTGATGCATATTGCAAGCCACCTAAGGCTCCGAAGTAAGCATTCAAAAAGAAGAAAAAGATGTTTTGAAAGGGAAATAATATGTAAATACAAATGTTAGAGGGAACACGCTGATATTAAAAAACGATAATAACTATGCAACACAATTAATAAAACATGACTCATTTAAAATAGTGCAAAAATCTCTTGACAAATGCCTAAGTTTGATTTAAAAATTTACTGTTAGTGTTTTCATGCCTGTAACATGTTAAAATAACAGAACAAATTGTGTTTTTAATAATTTAATTAATCCGGGCCTCTTAAAGACCCGCATTAATAAATCCCTTCAAACATAAATAAAATAAAAATTGCGATTTTTTTTAAGGGAATTTTATATAAGTACCGTTCCGGCTCTTCAAATGTGTGGATATTATCTTCAAAAGCAACATATATCTGTTAAGGAACTTGAAACAGCATAAAAATATGTTATAAATCTGTAGAAACTTGGAATGCGGGTCCTTAACACATTGTTTCATTCCATATAAACAGTATTTAAACTAATGTTACAATAGAAATGCCTCTATATATATTTGAATGTAAACCAATGTCAACATACTGACATAGTACTTGTTATTTCATGTAGATTCAAATGGAAAACAATGTTCCCTCCCTTCTCGCTTGCCCCCCACCAGGGTCACTCCTTCCACAAAAAGACCTTCCACATAACATCCCCAAAGATGACATAGGTCCTGAGGGATATTATTTTATTTATTAAATAAGAAATCTGCCATGCCTATTGTACGTTTGCGCCAACATTTGAACACTGTTGGTGGGTTGGCGCCAAAATCCTTTGATGTGTAATCTTTGATGAATAATTGGGTTGGCTGGCGCCCAACGTCCAAGTGGTCCTGTACACTTTCGGCCAGTAAATTGCCCTAGGGACATACAAAGACAAGAGTAGCAGGGGTTGGATGATTAGCACATCTCGGTTCATCCATTCAGCAACTAATTAAAGTAATCTGTTATCAGGACACTCATCGAGGGCGACACTGTGGCCGGGTTGACCATCTTTTGGGCGGACGATGGTTTGGACACCGGACCAATCCTCCTGCAGAAATCCTTCAACGTCGAACCTGATGATACAGTGGACACTCTCTACAACAAGTTCTTATATCCTGAAGGTAATTAGACGGAAGATTATAGGTGCCATTTTGTCCGTAAACTTTAATTTCTTTTTAAACCTAATTTTGTTTGTGTTTTCAGGTATCAAAGCCTTATCCCAGTCAGTGAACATGATAGCCAACGGCACAGCTCCTCGGATAACTCAACCTGAGGAAGGAGCTTCTTACGATGCCGCTCTTTTCAAACCAGAAACACACATGGTTAGTTTTTTCGCGGATTACTACATTCTGTGTATTTAACTGCAGGGTAAAAAAATACATGTTTTAATAATATCTAATATCTTTCCCTCCTGGCTATTTATCCCGGGGAGGGGTGAAATTTGGCCTGCAGGAGACTATGAGCATGGCTCGGTACTTTGCTGACATCAGTAGCCGGCTCGCTACCGAGTCAGCCTTTCAGAGACATGACAATGCATTGATTACGTAGAGTGATTTGTTGATTGAATAAAATCAACTGAAAGACACAAACTAAAGCTTAGTAAAAATACATCATCCCACTACTATAGCTGGTGAGGTCGGCCTCCGTTACTTCCATCGCCCTGTGTTGAACTCGACTGCTTTGTCAGCGATCTTGGGAAATACCTCCATCCAGGTGTTGGCAGCATTCGGTTGTCAACCCAGTAAATTCCAGTAGATACTATTTTATTGACCTTTTGGGGCCTCCTCCATAACTATTGTTCTCCACTGACAGCTCCAATCTTCTTCCATGTGATCAGTCTACTTCTTCCTCAGTCTAACTAGGTCCTTTCCACTTGGGTAACATACCTGGTCATGATGTTCAGTGTCCTGTCATTTGGCATTCTTTCCATTTGCATTCCAAGCAATGCACTTTTGTGAACCTTGGAAACATGCATTGGTTGCAAATATTTGATTATTGAGTTTATTATTTTTAAATCTGGTGGTGTCATTTTCTGCTACAGGGTCAAATTTGTTTCAAAATTTAGTTTTTATTTATTTTATTACCCTATGGGCTTTACATTTGATAATACAATGCATACAAAAATTACCTACATATAATGGTTTACAATTTGCTTTAAAAAAATATAATGTAGACATTCACTTTATTATTTTTTTTTTTAGATTTGTTTGCTTTATCGCATGATTGAAAAATTATGGTTGAAACAATTTATGAAATCGGACATCAAGAGCAAAATATAGCTTAAATTATAGAAAATATATTTCACTGTAAACATAAAAATAATCTTATTCACTGTAAACATAAAAAACATTATTGTAACCAGTTACGTAAGTAGTCACCTAACTTCGGGATCAAGACATTAAATGGTGCTACAAATCGTTGTATTATTAAAATTAAAAACAAAACCTAAAAAACTTGTAGTAGGATTGGTTTCTGATGTTTTTTTTCATCCTGATTTAATAATATATTTATGTTTATAAAATATTATTATTATCGGAAGTACTTCCATGTTACTGACAAAAACGCAATATCGTGTATCTTAATTTTGTAGCAAAATCTTTAATTTTAGATTGACTGGTCAAAAAGCGGAGAAGATCTTCACAACTTCATCCGCGGCATGGACTCAGCCCCCGGAGCCTGCTCCTTCATCCGCCCCGACCCCGACAACCTGACGCAGGAGCCCTCGGAGGAGCAGAAGCTGCAGGAGGTGCGACTCTACGGTTCTAGTGTCTGGCGAGAGGAGCCTGTTGGTGGAGAACCATTGTACTTCGTGGGACTGAAGAAACCGGCGATAGTTCACGAAGGGGGTCTGTTGATTACTGCTAATGATGGAGTGTCGGTGAGTTGTATATTTATACTTAGTAATTTACCATTACCTCCACACAGGAGGCCCTGAGGCAAGTAATTTCCTGTAGGGCCCATATCATCTTTGGATGTGCTGGAGAGTATTTTTAAGGAAAGAAATGAGAGGAAGATCTAGGAAGGGAAAGGTACGAGGGATGGGTAGAAATCTGGGGGTCAGTGTGTCCAGGAGTGGCTGACATTTGATTTCATCCCTCCCACTGCGGTGCAAGGAGATAGGTCGAGAGAGTCCTGCTGGAGAGGTAAAAAGATCTCCCTCGATCAGTCTCCAAAGCAGGTGGGAGGAGATGCATCCACCGCCAAGACCTAGACAATCCTAATCCCAGGCACCCCTGCTAAGTCGCCAAACGTAGCGGGTGACCTACTGCAGAGGTGATGGTTATCCAATGCATGCTTCCCAGGATGGTGGTACCCATACCCGCCTCCCAAATTACCTACAAGTACCAACGTCACGGTGTAATTTCATGGAATTTCGTATTGCTTCCGAGGTATTTTAAATGTGCTATATATATATATCCTATTTTTGAAATTCTTATAAAAAGAAATATTTTTTTACAAACTAGATGAAATTTTCTTTGAGATGTTTATATTTGAAATAAACATTGATGTTTCTAAATTTTAATATCAAACATGAAAATGTTAACAACAAAAACAAACACACCTCAACAGAAAAACTTACCAAAATATTTGAATTTGAAACGTTCATAATTTTGAAAGAATTGGATATTTAGAAAACAATTTCATTTTGTGTAGGGAATTAGCAATGAAACTGTCACCTCATTTCTTTATGCCGTTTACCTTGACTTATTAAAATGTTACCAATATAAAATACTTGGGAGTTATAATAGATTCCAAACTGAACTTTAACAAACATGCGGAATATACCCAAAAGAAAATTGGTAAAAAAATATCTTTTTCGGGAAGAATTCGCCAAAAACTGTCCGAAAAAACTGCAATCACCATTTATAACTCCATTATTGCTCCACATTTTAATTACTGCTCAACTATCCTTTTCCTGTGTAACGACTGAGAGCAAAATAAATTTCAAATTCTCCAAAATAGGGCAATGAGAACAATACTCAGACGAAATAGGTATTCAAAAGTAAATAAAATGTTAAACGAACTAAATTGGCTAACGGTGAAACAGATGTTGACCTTGAACACGATGATATTTTTACACAAAATTGTAAACAACCTGCTACCCAAATATTTTTCGAATAAAATTGTATACAACAAGGACATACACAAACATAAAACTAGGACGTACAATCAAATTAGGCTACCAAAGAAGGACAAAGCGAATACCCAGAATACTATATTATATAAAGGGATGAAATACTATAACGCGCTGCCGGAAAACCTTAAGTCTGCCCCAATTGAAAAGTTCAAGATGTTGTGTAGGAGCCACATCAAGAAAAAAAAAAAAAAAACATAGTATATCTGTATGTAATAATTAATTAGTCATTTGTAAACTTAAATGTACAAATTACTAAAATAAAAACAATAAATAAAAAAATAAATTATGTAAGATACTTCCCGCCGTCTATTTCTTCAAACATAGCAATATTATTTGTTGGCACTTCAGGTTTTCAACTGAGTAAGTTTTAGGTAAACCCTGAAGAGGCGACCATTGCTAGTGAAACATGTTGGTTTTTCATACAATAAAAGTGGCTAAAACTATGTCTTTCAAAGCTCTTGGTATTTTTGTGAATCATCTCTGCACCCTCTCTATTATCGAGTCTGAGAAGAACATCTATGAGACTATGCCTGCATGTGGAAGAAGCCAGGAGCATGAGCCACGACAGAGTTGTGTGGCGGTCTATCCATTCTATATACCCTTTCTTTTTAACAGACCATGCAAAGCTATTAAAGTATTATTTTACTTTTTTTTTCAGATTAATATCCAAAGAATGAAAGTTGACGGAAAGATGTTGGCTGCTAAAAACTACTTCAAAGGGCAGAGCTCCGAATCCACCATAGACCTTACCGAGGCAGAACTAGAACTGATGGAGAATATCCGAAACATTTGGCTGGCCATCTTGAGGATGGAGATCGAGGAAGCCACCGACTTCTTCGAATCAGGAGGCGGTTCCATGGATGTAGTCCGTCTGATTGAAGAAATCAAAGACCTCATTGACCTCGAACTCCAAAACGAAGACGTCTTCATGAACACGTCTTTCATAGAATTTGTTAACTGCGCCATCATCAAATCCCGCGGAGATAGCAATAAAAAAGAGATTGTTTACACCGCCTGCGAATTATTCACCAATAAAATGGATATTAGATTCCCCACGCAGCTTTTGATTAACGGGGAGTTTGTGGATTCGGATAATGGCAAGACCTTGTCGATTGTAAATCCAACCGACGAGACGGAGATCTGCAAAGTGCAGTCGGCTTCGGTTAACGATGTGGACCGAGCGGTGAAAGCAGCCACCAAGGCGTTTGAAGAGGGAGAATGGTCCAAGATCAGCCCGAGGGAAAGAGGACAAATTCTATTTAGGTAAGAGATATTTTTTAAATGGTATTGTATATCAAAATGAATTTGAATGGTCTCTCCAAAGTTTTCTGCTTACGTCAGAATTTTTTTCCATTTCAAGTATATGCGAGCATCATTTTATTGCTCACATAATTTTTTTTTAACAAGTTAGTTTAAGCTGTATTGTGAATTTCTTACAAAACTGCCTGTGATAATAACCTCTTGAACGATAACTACCCAAATTTGGGTAGCTGTAGGTAGGTGATTTTTATGAATGAAAATGATTTTACTTTCAACTTCCCGCAATCAGCAAATATGTTTAGTCGGCAAGCTTCTATCAAATACCAACAGATGTCACTTGAAACTTGCAGATTAGCTGATCTGATGGAGCAGCACAAACAAGAACTGGCCACCATCGAGTCAATAGATTCTGGCGCAGTCTACACCCTGGCGCTGAAAACCCACATTGGAATGTCCATCGACACGTGGCGCTACTTTGCGGGCTGGGCGGACAAGATCCACGGCTCCACCATCCCCGTGAACCACGCGCGCCCCAACCGCAACCTGTCCTTCACGCGCAAGGAGCCCATGGGGGTGTGCGCGCTCATCACGCCGTGGAATTACCCGCTCATGATGCTCAGTTGGAAGATGGCGGCGTGCTTGGCTGCCGGGAATACAGTAGTCATGAAACCTGCACAAGTCAGTTTAACTATTTATTTTGTATTAACACCAAAGGCGCGGGTCGTTTCTACTTGAGTACAACAACTCGGCTGTGGAACGATTTGGCAATCTCTGCGTTTCCTACCTCCCTCCTCTCCTTACAAAGACCCTCCACACAGCATCCCCAAAGATGACATAGACCTTAAGGGAAATAATTTTCGTCTAAGCCTCCTGTGTGAAGTTAATTTTTTTTTTTCTTACTCCTATGTAATTTTGGGAGATGAGTGTGGAGTGAGGCAAGCTACTTTCTTAATTAGGGGAAAAATTTATTTTTATCAAGCTTGATTCATACCCAACTACATATTATTAGAGATGTGCCGATTATGACTTTCGCCGACTAGCCGACTAGCCGATTAGTCGGTTGTAATAAGACCGACTAGTCGGCCGACTAGTCGGCTAAGCCGATTACGGTTTCGGGGATAGTTCTAGGTACCCTGAAATGTCGCGCATGGCCAAAGTGTACCTCTGCTGTCCCGCAAGTTCTGTTTACAGTGAGAAGCTGTTCTCAGAGGCCGGAAACATATATGAAACAAAAAGAAATCGATTACTACCAGAAAGGGCAGAAGCTTTAGTCTTCTTACATCATAATTTACCCTTAATTAAAAAATATAAGTAAGTTATAAAAAATATAAGGAGATTATGATATTTTTGGTTGTCACAATTGTGACTTTGATTTGATTAGATTATGTAGGTATGGTTATAAGAAATATGTTTTTTTCATTTTTTTTTGTTTTTATCAAACAGTTCATGTTTAGAATTTTTGGATATATATATATATATAATATATACATATATTTCTGTGCATCTTGTACATACAATCTTGATTTAATACATATAACTGAGTTTGTTAATTTAAAAAATCTACTTTTTATTTTAATAATAAGAAATACTTATAAATGTTCATTGAAGATAAGAAGATATTATGTTGTTTTTTATGTTAATTAGGATAGATACTAATTTTGTTCAATAAATGTCATAATTATGTTTTCTTTACAAGCAAGTAATTTTAAAAACTGATTACCAAAGGAAAGATTGCTTTACATTTTTTAATGTATAATACTGATTATAAAAAAAAATATATATTTAATCAAGGTTTTTATTTCTTGTAGTTCCCCCACATTCATATTATTGAGAAATACATACAACGTAAGAAGCCGGATAGTCGGCGCTCTTTGCCGATTAGTCGCCGACTAATCGCCGACTACAATAGTGGCCGGATAGTCGGAACATCTCTACATATTATGTAGTTGATTATCTTGATTGCCCTTATAATATGGATTTTTTAATGCGGATCTTGAAGATCTTTTCTACAGCCTCTTCCTTAACCCTCCGCACAATGTTGTCCAACTGGGTGCTGTTCTTGTGTGGTGTTACTTAATTTTTTTTTCAAAAATCAATCTCAAACCTTTTTTTCTACCAAGTGGTAAGGGAAAGGAAGTGGGATAGAGAAGAAGATGGTGAAGAGGAAGGTTCTAAAGTACATATCGGGCTATTTAGATCAAAGCCATTTCAAGCAACGCTTCCATTCCAAATTATCTTCTTCTACAGGGTATAGGCGTACATTAAAAAAAATGGATTAAACATTACCTTTCTCAATTTTGTTACAGTATATATTACTGTTAATAAGACGAATTAAATTTTCCCAATCAGGTGTCCCCCCTCACAGCTCTGAAGTTTGCGGAGTTGACCATCAAGGCGGGCTTCCCCCCAGGGGTGGTGAACATCCTCCCAGGAAGTGGCTCCGTGTGCGGTCAGGCCATGGCGGAGCACCCCATGGTCAGGAAACTCGGATTTACCGGAAGCACGGAAATTGGTGATAATAAAATATACTCATAGAAATGTCTACAATTTTGTTTTGGTCCTGCTAAGGCCCATTCAGTTAAAATGAGTCTCTTTTAATTACCTTCACTGTTTATCTATCTATGGTTATCGATCCCTGAATATTAATTACATTTGGAAACATATTCTGGCAGCAAAATAATAATATATTTATTTATTTATTTTTTCATCTTCTCCATGAAACGGTTATACACCAATATATCATGGAGAAGATTAAATATTAAAAGGTTTACACAAGCAGTTTTACTATTTTGTCACATGTGTTACAAGACAGTTACTGAATTGTCTGTAGGTGACATTGAAAATGTCGATGGCTAATGCAGAATCGTTAGCAGTTAAGTCGCTCTGTTTATTGGCGCGTTCTGATGGGCAGAAGTCCTCGCTTTCGGAGCATATAAGAGTGCATGGGATCTTCCTCGAGTATAATTGTTAGGGACATAAATGTTAACCTCTATATATATGATAAATGTTAACCTCTATATATAAGCACTGTCGTTGAAGTTATTGGTGATGATAGAAGAGAGTGTATTAAATGTGTATCGTTTGATTTCAGGTCAAGTGATAATGAAGACCTGTGCTGAATCAAACATGAAGAAGGTTTCTCTGGAGCTCGGAGGCAAATCTCCGCTGGTTATCTTCAGCGATTGCGACATGGACAAGGCTGTCAGAGTTGTAAGTTAACTTAAGATATCTAAGCACTCTCCCTGGGTATCTAAACCTTCTCCCCAGATATGTAAGCTTTCTCCCTGGGTATCTGAACCTTCTCCCCAGATATCTAAGCTTTCTCCCTGGGTATCTGAACCTTCTCCCCAGATATCTAAGCACTCTACCTCGGTATCTAAACCTTCTACCCAGATATCCAGCTTCTCCACAGATGCATAAGCATTCTTCCCTCGTATCTAAGCCTTCTCCTCAGATATCTAAGCACTCTCCCTGGGTATGTAAACCTTCTACCCAGATATCCAGCTTCTCCACAGATGCATAAGCATTCTTCTCTGGTATCTAAGCCTTCTCCTCAGATATCTAAGCACTCTCCCTAGGTATCTAAACCTTCTATCCAGATATCCAGCTTCTCCACAGATGCATAAGCATTCTTCTCTGGTATCTAAGCCTTCTCCTCAGATATCTAAGCACTCTCCCTGGGTATGTAAACCTTCTACCCAGATATCCAGCTTCTCCACAGATGCATAAGCATTCTTCTCTGGTATCTAAGCCTTCTCCTCAGATATCTAAGCACTCTCCCTAGGTATCTAAATCTTCTATCCAGATATCCAGCTTCTCCACAGATGCATAAGCATTCTTCTCTGGTATCTAAGCCTTCTCCTCAGATATCTAAGCACTCTCCCTGGGTATGTAAGCCTTCTACCCAGATATCCAGCTTCTCCACAGATGCATAAGCATTCTTCTCGGGTATCTAAGTCTTCTCCTCAGATATCTAAACCTTCTCCCCAGATATCTAAAGCATTACCCTTAGGTATCTAAACCTTCTACCCAGATATCCAGCTTCTCCACAGATGCATAAGCATTCTTCTCTGGTATCTAAGCCTTATACCTCAATAATCAACTGTACATATTATGTTCTAGGGAATGGGCTCAGTGTTCTTCAATAAGGGAGAGAATTGCATAGCGGCAGGGCGCCTGTTTGTGGCGGCCTCCATCCACGACGAGTTCATCAGGCGGGTCAAGGAGGAGACCAAGAAGATAGTCATCGGAGACCCGCTGAGCCGGAGCACTGCGCATGGGCCGCAGAACCACAAGGCACATATGCTGAAGCTCCTTGAGGTTAGTTCGAACGTGCAATCCTCTAGTATTTTTATATTGAATAGCTCAAGTCCCCGGTGTTGCCTAAACTTTGCACAGAGTTTTTTTGAAATCTAATGTAGACAGTGATCTTCCTTTTGTTTGAAGGTCTCTGAATAAAACTATAAATTTGTATACAAATCAAATCCACGTCGTCTGCCTGCCACAGACACTCTCATTTATTTAAATGAATGTATGGTATACTCCCTTTAATTAGTGACTCTTTTCGAACAATATGGCATTTTTTGACAGTTAGATATTTTAAAGCTCACGATGAAAATGATGTTGCGAGTCGAATACGGTTGAGTTGAACTAGAAATTCCTGACAAAAGTTGTGCATTTGCATTGTGATGCCAGAAATCACCGTTTTTGGTGCTTCAGAAAACTAATTTTCGGCTTTATGGTTATGGTCCAGTACTAGAAGTACGAAATTGAAAGCATGCCACTTTGAGAGCTTTACAACGTGTCTATTACAACGTATTGTAACATCATTGATCACTGTCCTCTGTTCTGACTTCTTCAATAATTTACATCAATCACCAGTCACCATTTTGTATTATATATTATTTGTTATGCTTACCTTATAACACGGATACTTAATTATTTTTGTAGTACTGCGAAATCGGAGTAAAGGAGGGAGCGAAATTAGAGTTGGGAGGCAAGCGATTGGACCGGCCGGGATACTTCTTCGAGCCGACCATCTTCTCCGGAGTGGAGGACCACATGTTTGTGGCTAAGGAGGAGTCCTTTGGACCCATCATGATCATCTCCAAGTTCGAGGACAAGTGAGTTAACCGCTCTTTTTCACCACCCGATGTGGTCACCATTCAGAATCAAAACATTGATTTCACAGGTTCACTGCCAACTCTGCAATTTGGCGAAATTCGAATGTTTCGAGAAACAAGAAATTGGCATGTGCGCCAATATAACTTTCAGTACTCAATAAAAAACCGGCAACTATCTCAACGATTATTGTTATTATATATTAATAACTTGTTGTTACTTTCCTAATCTCACACTTTCTTTTGTGCAGTGATTTCGACGGTGTGGTGAAACGCGCCAACAACACTGAATTCGGGCTGGCTTCAGGAGTGTTCACCAAGGACATATCGAAGGCCATGAACTTTGCAGAGAAGATAGACGCCGGTACAGTCTTCATCAACACTTACAACAAAACTGACGTGGCTGCACCTTTCGGGGGCTTCAAACAATCTGGATTTGGAAAGGACTTGGGTAATAGATCTTTAATCATTGACAATAACATTAACAACTCTCAAATGAAAAATGTGAAATAGAAAATCAGAAAAATTCGGTTTCGGTCCCATCTAGGAGTTGAACCCAAGACTTCAGCCTTGCTGGGGCTTTGCTCTACCACTGAGCTAATCCGACCCTCTCACCTTCAGTCATATTTAACTGCATCATACTTCAACTAAGAACTACCAACATTTTCTTAACGCATATGCTTTTCTCTTGTTTTGAAGGTCAAGTGTGCAAAATTTTATCAATCTGCGAATAACACTGTAGATTTGTATTTAAAACAAACTCACAGACACTCTTCTTTATATAAATATATATAAATGATAATAGATATGCACGATAGTCTTTGTGACATTTGTACATTTTCTTTAGAAAACAAAACCTCATTACTAGCCGATTGGTCCAAAGCTACGGGTCCTAACCCAAGCGTGGTAGGTTGAACCCTCTGCTTGCTAAGTTCTCCATCACTGCCCAAGCAACATTTTCCCCTTATAATGATGGGAGAATTAAAATGCATAATATTGTAGGTTATTTATATATTATGTGTTCTATATATTTTTAATTTTTTTCAGGTCAAGAAGCGCTTAACGAATACCTCAGAACAAAATGCGTGACACTCGAATATTAATAACAAAATATACATATGATAGTTTGACACTATCACCACCTCACCATAGACATAAGCAGAGAAGAGATATTATTCAACATAAACCACTAGAAACCTTTATTTAATTCTTGTATGTTGATCAGAAACTTAACTTGATCTATTCGGCTGTCACATCATGTGTGATCAATCGGGGCTATCCCCGCGGAATACAATGAAAATTTTGTTAAAACATACCATGTGACAAGATAGATTGCAAAGGCCTGCATTGTAAAGGTTAAATCAAATTTGCAAGATTAACTACTTTTTATTGTTTTGACGGATATCTCAGTTACAATTTTATTTGATATCATCATTGATGTGTTAGTAATAAATGCACGCAGTGCACAGAGTAAGGAAGAGTTGCCCATTAGGGCGAGAGGAACAAACCAAGTTATGCGGAGCAGAGGGAACGTGGGCCTGCCCCTTTCAGTGATTTGTCAATAAATGAATCTGACAGTATACAAGAACCTCACGTAATATCACCATTTAATGCGAAAAATAAAATCTGCTTACGAATTACTAGTCCCTTTTACGTAAAAACTACAAATCAGGTGAACAAAAGTTCGGTCCTCTTTCCAAAAGTGAATATTTTGTTACGCTATTAAGTTATAATTTATTAACCTCGCTCATTTTCAGCATCAGCGAGGCGATTAGGTTTTTTAACCTTTTTTACGAATATTCCGATCGTGCGCAGAAAAGTCCCACAATGGACTGCGCTGCAAACTGTTGCGTTACTTTAGCAAACTCTACTTTTCTGCGCAGGGTCTGATTATTTTAATGTAAAAATGATGAAGTAGATTATTCGAAGCATTTTCGAACCCTCCTGGTTCCAAAAATATGGTCACATGGTTTGTCTCCAGTTCGTCGAAAGGATTACGAGGGTCTCATGTTAGGGCAGGTCACATAGTGGCACTTTTCTACAACATTCTCAATAAACTCTAGATTTAAGGAAAACACACGTTACCAGTTATCACGAACTATGCAAACTTAGTCACTTAAAAAGTCTTAATATAATTAAAATCATAATTCATGAATATTGTGCTTTGTACCATAGATTTAATGTGTTTAAAATATAATACTGTTCTTAATTATAAAAATTAACATTATATTTATTGGTTTTTACTTTATGACTCACCAAGTACTGTTTGTGAAATGTTATCTAATTTTGTTTATTAATAATATGTAAAAAAATACAAATATTGTGTGATAATTTTTTTTGCAATAAAAAATTAAAGCATGTTTTATGTTTGTGTATGTACATAATTGTTAACTATTTGTTTATATGTATTTTCTGTTACAAAAATTACACATTGTTTTTTTATGTACCTACCTATAAAATAAATAAAAATGTTTTTATAATATAATTTCTTTTTTTAATGTGAATAATGTGTTTGGAGCCAGAGGCTTCAAGGTAGTGGGCAGGGGAAGGGGAAGAAGTACCTGGCTGTTCAGATCCTGTCACCAAACATAGCTAAAGCTAAAGCTATTTCAAGAAACGTTTCCATTCTGAATAGTGGTCACACACCAGAGCAATACTGATAGTATCTTCCACTCTGGAACTCTTTTTTATGTAAACACCGCACAAAAGTGCACAGACTGCTCAGAGTCAGCAGGACTAATGCATCCCCAATAGCAGGTAATCTGGATTGCTCAAATCAGCCATTGGCGCCAGTGAACTGGCGATCACGCGTCGTGCTAGCTGTCAATCTTTGTTTATACACAATTCCTACCAGTGATTAATAACCTCAATGTTGTATCGTGCCTTTGTGCCCCTTGCAAACGTCTGGACATAGATTTCCAAGTAATCAACAGTTAAGAAAATTGTGAATTATGCCTTGAAAATGGATATATATAAAACAATAAATTCTCATATTCGCGATAAACATTTTATCAGATTATGTGATACCTCTAAAATCTGTTCTAAACTACAATAAACATTTTTATCAGAATATGTGATACCTCTAGAATCAATTCTAGTCTACAATAAATATTTTTATCAGACTATGTGATACCTCTAGAATCTGTTTTAATCTGCAATAAACATTTTATCAGACTATGTGTACTAGAATCTGTTGTAATCGTAAGTACAGTAGAATTTGAGCAAAACGAGGTAAATATTTCCCTAACTGCCACACTCTTCATATGCACAGACTGTGGAAATTACACTTTGTTTCAACTTAATGACTAGAAGAAATAACGATTTACGTCGGGATAAATGGTAAAAGATGCATTATAATTCCATTTTTATTCAATCAAAGTTCTGAATTTACCTTATAAAACGATCCCTTTGCCGCCATTTTGGACTTTTTTTATATGGAGTGACATTTGCTAAGGTTTCGTTTTAATCTATATACTCATAAATTACTTAATTAACCGAAATAATAAGTATATTGGAGCTCTTCGTGTTGGGTTATTTAGTGACAATATTATTGTAATTCTTATTTTTGTGTTATTTTGTGAATATTGCGAATGTTAGTTCTTTTGATATTTGTTGTTTATTTTCCTCATAACAGTTTTGTATTTAAATTATGTCTCAAAAACGTAGTAGTTTGAATACAGGTTGTAGTACAAGGAATGCAAAAAATGCGTTTGGTACGTCTTAATGACGAAAACGAAGAAGAAAGTGAAATCCGGCAGTCAAATAGCAGAGACAGAACTTCTTCGCGAAGAGATAGATAATCGTCTGTTGAACGTGAGGCTCGCCTTAGTCTTGATCGGGATAGGCATAGGTCCATGAGGGTTACTATTTGTGTTCAAATAAAGTTAATGCTGCTATGAATTACGATTCTTCAATTGAATACAAGAATAATGATACTGTAGTTTCAATAGGTACAATGTCTGTTGTCTGTGACAATGTTGTGCTCTGAAATGGAAGGATGAATCTGAAAGTATCTGTTGCTTACAGGGAAAAGTAAAATTAGAGGAAATTCTTCCTCCACCCAAGCCACTACACTCTCTTCTGGCGGGTGATCATTCTAAATCTAAACAATTCAAGCGCAATATACACCGATATAACAACGCGCTTCAAATGTCCTCTTTTAAGAGTACCAAAGATAATAGAATATATACGAGTATATTATAACGCCCTACATAGTTGTCCTTAGTTGCTAATTGATTTTTCTTTCTATTATGATCTATTTTCGCATATCTGGGGGCCTACTCTGTATCTTTTGGGTTAACAAACCAATAAGTTCGTGGTTTAACCTTTCCTTGCCGGTGCTGTCAACTGAGTGAACATCGTATCTAATTAATAAAATATCTCTCTTAATATACTAAACACCGAGTTCAATTTTGTTGGTCTTCCTCCACAATACATTTATATATTGCATTATGTAATTACAATATATAAATATTTACAGAGTGTATAGCACCGAAGGACGAGGAATATTTGAATACCGTAAGGGAAGGGTTAATACAATACAGCTTTGTGACGTGTCAAAACCGGCAGTAGGAATGTTTCGAAAGATACAGAGTAGGCCCCCTGTTGTACAAAAATATGTATATCTATATATTTTTTTAATTTTTTTTTTTTTTTTTTATTATTTAACATTATAAATGATAACAATATGCAGACTTATAAATAATTTGTTCATTATTATTCTATTTCTCCATAAGTTGAGCTCCAGGAGCTCGTGTTTATGGGAGGAGTCTTTACATTTAGTTCTAATGATTTTTTAAACAATAATCAAAAACTTTTGAAATAAATACAAACATAATATTAACATAGGGGATGTATTGGATTTATATTTTATTTTATACATATATGGGATGTATTGGATTGCACTAACCTCCCCACATCCTGGAATAAAAATTATTATTATTATATCTTTGAAGAGTACGCAGGTTGTTGAGCGGTGTTTTAGGCCTACATTTAAAATTCAGGGGCAAGTTTATCATTTAGCAGGGAGCTTGCTTCCATATCAGCCTGATGATCATAAATTTCTGCAAATCTATTTTATCTCTGATCCAGAAACACAATCATCTACGCGGAGTAACAGTGTCGCACAACTAATAGTGGTTTGGTAAGATCTCTACAAAATGTGTTACATTCCTGTAACAACTACATGCAGTCTTTCAAAACTGCTATTGAGAGCGTTCCACCAGGCACACTCGACTTCAATGTCGTAATCCATGCAAATAAAGTACCTTTCGAAGAACACAACAGCCGTTATAGAGCCCCATCCATAAGTGAAGTAGCAGTATTGATAGCTGGACAACAATTTGATAAAAAATTATATTGTATTGCACAACCGTGATGACAATTTGCCAAAAATATCAGAGTTCAACAGATCTTATGACAGCTTACAGTATCCTTTGATGCTATGTCGGGGAGAAGACGGATACGCCATTAATGTTTCTCAAGTTCACCCGGTTAGTGGAGCACCTCTAAGTAGAACAGTTTCATGCATGTACTACTATTGCTATCGTATGATGACAAGACATAACAATTTTAGCCCCTTACTTAAATATGGGATGTTAACGAACCAATACTTGGTTGATCAATATGCAGAAATTGAATCAGAGCGATTAGCGTACATCCATAACTACCAAAATAAATTGAGAGCAGGAAAATACATTCTTCTTCAAGATGCTTTACGGTCGAATGAACACAGCAGCGACATTGGATAATTGGTTATACTACCTTCATCGTTCACGGGTAGGCCTCGATATTTGCATGAAAAATCGCAGGACGCAATGACTTATGCCAGGCATCACGGTAAATCTGATCTATTTATTACAGCAACATGTTATCCGACAGAAATCAAGGAAAATATAAACATCAATTTAACTCCACAAGACAGATACGATATAGTGAATAGAGTATTCCATTTAAAAGTACAGAAACTCCTATACCTCATAAACAAGGCTAATATGAGTAAATAAATTGGTTATTATTTTTTTTGGTAAACTAATGTTTAAGACAAGATTTTTTATGCATAGCACAAAGGGTAACAATTATTTTACAAGCAATAATTATTCGCCTGATTGGGTAAACTGATAAATCGAAGGGACACGGATTCGAGTCCTGTTGGCCTCATGTATCTTTTATCAGGAGATTTTTCAATGTGGATGAGTGTTTCAGGCGAATAATTATTGCTTGTAAAATAAATAAATTGGAACTTAAAACCAACATGAAAGTCTCATTGTCTACACATGAAAACGGCTTTTTGCAGAGTTGTTGCTCTAAATTGGGAATGAGCAGCTACCACAATACAATGGGAGAATTAATATCGACAGTGGAAACCTTTGCGTTTTCGTTAATGACCTTCAAGAACAGGTCGACCCGAACCCGAGGTATCCCGAAATTAATGACTTAAGTTGTAAGACTATACCTTGGTTTAAGGAGAGAGCAATTCTGTCACCTACTAACGAACAAGTAGAGAAAGTTAAATAACTTGATTCTCTCGAAGATTGATGCACCGACGCAAGCATGCTACTATGTCGACACTGTGCTCGATATTGAAGGGGCTGTTCATTTTCTCGCAGAATTTCTCAATTCCTTGCAGCCCTCTGGACTCCCCCCCACATAAATTAGTGTTAAAAGTAAGGTGTCCTATTATTTTATTACGAAACCTTAATCCAACCAAATTGTGCAATGGTACACGTTTGCAGGTAAAATCTTTTATTTTTAAAAACATTTATAATACAGTGTACAATACTGACTGGATGTGGAACCGAAGAAATTCTTTTAATTCCCCGGATTCCTTTAATACCGACGGATTTAGTGTTTCAATTTAAACAACTGTAATTTCCAGTAAAACTGTCTTTTTCAATGACCATTAACAAGTCACAGGGCTCAAACATTCAATGTTGCAGGTTTAGATTTGAGCGTTGAGTGTTTTTCACATGGACAACTATATGTAGTCCTTTCGCGTGTAACTTCTAAGCAAAATCTGTTTGTGCTGTCTAATGAAAGAACAACTGTAAACATTGTACATAAAAACATTAAGTAGTTACTGGCAATATGGTCTGATTTCAAGATAAAAATCGATATTTACAGCTAATATAATCTAAAAAAGCTGTGCAAAAAATGTATGTTTCCAATAAAATGTTAATAAAAAATAAAGCACATTATGTTAAGTAAAATTATTATCTAATCGCAGTTTTTGGAACTATAAACTGTCAATGTCAAAGCGCTAAAAATGGATCGGATTGTACATGTGTCTCTTTGACTTTTATGATGCCACATTAGTGCATTGCACCCGTGCGTAGCCGGGGCGGGTCGCTAGTTCTGAAATAAGTTCAGGTAACAATCAACTTATCAAGTCTTCCCTTTTTCACAATTCATGTTTTAACTCCTTGACACTCCATCCATTATCTTCATAAACCATTTTTTTAATGCCTTTCTCCTAAGCACTACTCCTAAGGACTGCATATTAACCTTATATTTCTTAGAGACGCTGTCAAAAAATTTTGAAATCAAACATAAAAAAGGCTCACTTTAGTAGCTATATTATACATTTTTTTTACATTTTTATAAGAATATATATATAAAAAATAGATGTTGATTATATTCATAGTCCTCCTCACTAGGAGATCCTGTGCTGAGGGGGACTAGGTTTTGGATAAGTTATTCAGCGACTTCTATGGTATGACTCCATGTTTTGGGTAAGGGTTTCCAGAAACTTCTACGACGATGTTTTAAATATGCTAGTAAGTTCTTTTTCCGGTAATTCCTTAAGCCAAGATTTAATGTTCTTAATGCAGTTGTTTTTTGTTTTGATTTGTTTGATACTAAGTGGGAGTTTGTTATATACCTTTACTGCTAAAAATTCAGAGCTTCTTTGTCCAAAGGTAGAGTTACACTTTGGTATAGTTAGTATCTCTGTTTGTTTGGCTCTGGTTTTATGAGTATGTGAGGTGTTTTCCTGAGAATTATTTTTGAGGTGTTGTACCAAAATGTTTTTGGCATAGATTTTCTGTATGCTTGGAACGTCAAATTGTTTAAAAATTTCTGTTGTTGACGTCCTTATGGGAACCTTTAGTATGGTCTTTATGATGGAATTCTGAGTTACCTTCAGCTGTTTTATATGTTTTGATACTGCTGAGCCCCATCCTATTATTCCATATTCCAATTTGGAGTGGCATAAAGCAAGTTGGAACCTTAGGTTTCATAGAGGTGTTCCTTTTAATTATTCTGTGGTTAACTTATATATAAAACAACTATAACTCTACGGGTTATAGCTGTTTGTTCCCAAAAACGAACAAATTAGGCTGAGGAGTAAAAACAATATATCTTTTATCAGACCACGCCAGCGCCACTTGCTTCCAGCTTTCCAGATTACCTGCCATTGGGTTATGTGGTGAGTCTGGAGGGAGTAGAGGTCACCAAACATGGCTAAAGAGTTTCTACTACTCTGGATAGTGAATTTCACACATACACTATTGAATTTTGAAATAGACTGGATCTGAATAGGCAGGTACTCGCAACTTTCCTCCATCCTTTGTCCTTTTGCCTCCCTCTTCTTAAATCCAAACTTTTAATAAATTAAACGACACTACGGCGTTTTTCAAATGCAATTATATTTTTGTTTATATACATTTTCTATGCATCCCAATGTGGAGAGTATAAGTTAAGTTAAATGACTTCAATTCTAATCTTCTAGTAGCGATGATCATCCCATCGGAAGGTGGGGCCTGGAGTGCGTGCCTTGTTGACTACCCCTGTCGGCTGTTCTCTGAGGAAATAGATTTTCAAAAACTTTTAGAGACAAATCATGTATAAAGATACTTTTGTGTATGGCTATTGAAATAAACAATGCATTTTTCACAACAAAACACTTTGTATTTATTTAGGCTAGAAACTCATAATTGGGAATGGGGGTGTAGGATGGCCTGTAGGCCAGAGACCTCTTTGTTATGTTCTAATAATCTCTCTCTTGCTATAAATCTAAGTGCTAGCCCACCTCGGGTCTGAACACTGAGAAGAAAACCTGTACATTAGAGATATCTCTTGGATAACTATATAAACTCTTTGGGCAACTAGCACTAGAGCCATCAATGCTCCATAGCTTTAACTACCCATTTGAAAGCACTAAACAGAAGATAATCCGAAGATTTTACTGAAAACAAGACTTTTCGACTCAGATAAGCTTATTTTATTTTATTTTTTTACTTTTTTTAAAAGAAAGACAAACATTCCCGGGTTACGAATAACTTAACAATATTTGAAAATCTCCTACTACCACCACAGAAAATGTTGCTTGTGTTGTGATGGAGGACTTAGCCAGCCGAGGAATTGAAGACACTACGCCCGGGTGGGACCCAAATGCGATGTCAACTCAGCCACAGGCCAGTTTATCATAAATTATGTCAAATTTTATCATCAAACTTGCAAAATGTTACAAAAATACATGCTTTACCCTAAGAATCCAGAACAGTTTAGTGAAATCTCTGCACACATTTTCTGGCCTTAAATTCGAGTTGCACGCTAACTACGGAGTAAATAAATAAAGTATGGTGTTATATGATTTGTAATTACCCCTTCTTGGAGCTCTCTAGCAGTGGTTGGAAACCCACAGTGACGGGCGGAGTTACTTCCCTGCGGGCGTCACGCACGTAATAGTAGTTGGCAGACAAACTGAAACAATACAAAGGGGTCCAATATAATTAATGTGTAAGTTTACACAAAGGCCTTTCTTCCACAGGGATTGTTATGATGCAGGGCTAGACTCCTTTTGTTTTAATATTTTATTCATTAATTTGTTCTGCATCATCACATTTATCCTCGCCGATTCTCTAACCTAGTTAGGAACTGGGCGATTGTCGCTGGTATTGGTTTTGGTAAAATTTCGAATCATAATTTAAAATTTAACATCTGAACCGGGCGGAAACAGAAAATCACTTCTTGGCTGGACAGTCAACGTGTGGGTTCGTGGACTGTACAGACGATGGTCGCAGTGCTTTTCATTTTTTGAATAATTAATTGTACGGAATGTAATTCCCTTTTTTGTCGCCGATGAGTGCGATTTTGCTTACGGGCACGGCGGTAAACGTTTTTGTGACCGAAAAATAACCATTCCCGAAGTGGGTAATAGTGATTTCGCTGGACGGAAGTTGTTACGGACGGACCACGCGACCGCCGTTATACGATTGAACGGGAATCCGTAAAGTAACGGTCAATCCTGCGTAGGATTGGATCATATGCGATTTATATTTTGTGCCATGCATGGCTGTCAAGCGGGAACTTCGTTCTTTTTGATTTCTGGAGTTTGAATCCCGACATCGCACGTGTTCGACGGGCCGAGAAAGAGCCCTATGTATGGGTTGCAGCATCCCCAGGAACGGCTACGCGCTTATAGATAGCTGGAGTTTATGGATGTGGCCAGGAGGAGTATATCCACCTTTCCAGAAGACGGAACACGCTTCTACGGAGTTACGTCAGCCGCCGAATGGGTGTGCGGGACGTGCCGTTGCTTCTCCCATCAAGAAAAGCAGTGTTCGGCATTAGAAAACGCGACGTTCGGCACCCGTAGTTTAGATACAGATAGCTAAAAACTGGTCGGTCTTTGGGGTAAGTCAAAATTATATAATTCTGTTAATCTGTTGAGCTAGGGCTCATCAGCAAAATGTCCAAAAGGTTTCCAATACATGTAATATAAATCCATGACCGCCTTTTATTTATGTACATTGAGATACCTTCCTAAAAAAAGAAACTATCATGATACTGACACGCGACCTTGGTTGCGAACTTTCACACCTGAGATTATTGAGTATAAACATTCTAGATGATTAATTCTAACCTAGATTGGCGCGTTCTACCGAACAAAGTTTATACAATTATTATTATTTGTACCCTGGGTCAAACCCACTTATTAACAACTTGTCACACACTCCGTACACACCACTACTGGAATCACGAGACCTGCGTCACCACCAATCATTGCTGAATTCTGAAAACGTCCAAACTAGAATGCTTTCATAACCTGACTGCCATCCAACACAAGAGTCCCAACTGCTCCCAACCTTCTGGAACCAGTGAAACTACGGCATCCCCAATGGGTATTTTCACAAACTACCGTCCAAAATGTGTGGAAGGTTTAAAGTTTATTTTCTGAAAATATGTAATTTCATTCATAATTACTGGTTTCAAAAACATTCTAAAACGGCATATTCCAAAATGGTTACAACTGACTAAACTGAAGTCATTATGACATAGAAACCGCCAATGTCTGCTAAGACGGCTGTTACCAACGTCGTCCGGCGTAACGTCAACGCCGCCGAATTTACAAATAAACATGAACACGTCATTTTGGAGGCAAATCAAAAATGCCGCAAAATTGAAATTCACGCCAAGTTCGGCTTTTACGTGGTTATTTTTTAATACAACGAACATCTAATTGAGCAAAACATCACAAAAAGAAAATACATACTACACAATACAAGATGGAAAAATAGTTTATTGGGAATAGTACAATAAATTAACGAAATTAGTCGAAGGAGAGCTATACTAGGGCAGTTTCTTTAATAAGATTTGTTGTTCCGCTTGATATGGCATAAATTCTACTAAGCCATGTTTATATTTAATGATTAATGCGTTAAATATGTTTACAGCATCCTTATAATCATTATCAAAATTCTATTTACGGTGAACAGGATATACAATTGTGATTCCGTATTGGAGTTGTCGCAATATATTGGTTTTGTGAGGTATATAAAATCAAGTATAATATTCGTAGTTCAGGGCTATCAATTATTGAATTTATATAAAGAAGTTAGTAACTATTCTACGTTTAGATAATTTTAAGGCAACGTAAGGTAATTTTAGGGTAAGTACCAAAGACAGCTAAAGTCATTTCAAGCAACGTTTCAATTCTGAACGGTGGTCCAGGACACCAGGGCGATAGTGAGATAGCTTCCACTCTGGAACGTGCCGCAAATGTCATTCCTAGTATAGATCTAAAGCACACCCTATAAAGTGTCTGACATAAGTGAAGCAATGTTTAGACTCTCTCTTTAGACGTGAGCGAGACTGGCGTCGCCAACGAGTTTGCAATTGTTTGCATCCTCCGCGCAGATACTTGAATCTTCAAGTATCGGATGCCTGCGTATACTTGACGGAGAAGGGCCTTACCTTTATAATAATAATCAAATGTATGTTTTTATGGTATTTTCCCTTAAAGTTTTAGCTAGACTCATTTTTATCTTCGGTTTCGTTTATCATCCAATTTTTACTTGTTATTATTATTATTTTTAATTATTATTTTAGTAATTATTTACCTACGACTACCGTTTGAGAAAATATTCCGTACATATTAGGTTAGGTTGGATTAGGTAGAATTAAATCACAAACCAGTCTATGCAAACCTAGCGTAGCCCACAAACTACTTGAAAACTGGGATATAACTCTAAAGGGGACGCGAGCAGGCGTTATTAAAGGGGCAATTTTTTGTAGTAGTAAAAACGGTAGTCGTAGGTAAATATTTACCATTATTTTAATTGGTAATTATTAATTGTTTAATAATTAACAAAGAAGAATTCTCAATAGTTTAATAATAATTCATACATAAATTATTAGGAAAAAAATTGTGATTTCTTTTTTCATACCCATGAGCAGGTCCGTCCGGCAACACAGGCTGGGGCTGAGTCCTTGGAGACATTTCATCCTCGTGCCTCACAGCCAGAGTGTGTTTCCTCTGAAATAGTTCAAAACTGATGTCAGAATGTCAAAAAGATAACCTATAAAATTACGTAATTGTGGAAATACCACAACAGAGCAAAGGAATTTTCTTACGCCGAGCAGAAAGTTTCGTAGGATCTGAAACGAAGCGTTGACGTCCCTGTAGGGTACCTTGGGCGGCATCTTGAACACGGTAAATTTAATTTACTCTTTAAAACAACAAGAAAATTTTCTGAGATCAGTTGTCAAAGTCAAAAATTGTTTTCTTGCGGTGTTGCTAGTTGGTAAATTGCAGCAGCTGTTCCGCTGGTTCCGCCTAATAAATATATTATATTTGGGCTCCTATAATATATTATAATGTAGCGACATGCTACTTAAAGCACGGACCGCAAGCATAATATGGGTGGTTTATTTATGCATTACATACTTGAAATAATTTACGACGAGAACGCGCCAGCTTTCCCACAACTTCTAGAACCGACAATTCTCAACACTAACTCTAAACTCAACACATTCATTCACCACGCTTCATACATTTTTAACACTTCATACCGTTATTTCGACTCGCTTCGTAACACCCTACATTTTCAAACCTAAAATCAATAAATAACATTGACACAAAACTCAACGCAGACTAGATCCACCCACTTCTCCGGGATGGGAGGGATCCCACCATCCCATCCCCACAGTTTTTTTTTATATTCACTAAATTAAAATAAGTCAGTGAAAACCTTCCATTGGTTAAAAATGAAAAAATATGTTACTATTCATTATAAAATATTATAACGTTTTTTCCAAAATGACAATTAATACTTGAATAATTTTAATGGTGCTATTTTTCTATAATATCAGTGTTTTTGTATGTTAGCACGATTACGATTTATACACAATAATATCATTTTACTGATAGTATTGATAAATAAAAACAAATAATATTATTTTTGGGTCTAAAAGAATTTTCGATATTATTTTTCAAAGTATGTAATTTTATTTTCTTGCTAGCAACACTATAACTTTTGTGTCAAATCTGACAGTTTTCAAAACATACTTTAGTGAAGCGCAGTTTCAATAACAAGAATTGAGAGACTAGATTATTGTACAATTGTAAAAAGTTTCCCAGTAATTTGTTGTGATAAATTGTTATGGAAGTGTTGTTCTGGATTTTTAAAGGTTTCGAAGTGAACTAAATTTGTTTGGCGCCTTTAGTGGTTGTTTCTGTCGAATTATCAAAGAAGATTCAAACTTTGGATAACGTTTTACACACGGTATGTGTTGCTATTAATAAATTACATTCTTCAGTGCGCATTTTTATATTCTTATTTTCCTTATCCATTTTATACTTCAAATTCGTGTCTGTAAACCAACAGCGTCATATTTTCTTTGCATCTACGAGTTTCTGAAAAATTAAATAAAAATGCATGTTGTTTCTTTTTTAAATTATTTATTTCAAAAGTCATCTCATAATATTATTAAATTAGTTTTCATCACAGGTGATTTGTGTTAAACTTCACCACTTCCAAAATAACACGAAACATAATGTATTAAATTACGAATAATGAATTTGAATGGAGTAATCTCTAGCTTCGTGTTTTGTAATTATTGTTATAAAAGTGATAAAGTTGCTGAATTCCGCCTCACATACTATGCAAAAAATAAAAAATAGGACTCGTTTTCAACTTCATTACCTACTTACATGACAAGAAACAAATATTTATGTCGGGAGAGATGGTAAAAGATGCATTAAAGTTCCATTTTTTTCTCAAAGTAAAGTTTGAAGGTTAGAAAATAGCATATTATTAAAATAACCCACAGCAACCACCTAAAAACCTATTTTGTACATGTTTTATATCTACCCTGACGTAAATAATTGTTTCCAGTCGTAATTTTGCTGAAATCAAGTGTTATTGCGGAATTCAATGTTTTTTAAACAAGTTAATTCCGTAACACTTGATAATTAATTGCTTACAAAGGTGTTTTTTTTCTTCCGAACAATCCATCATTCATCCAATTCAAAAAATGATTGCTAAGCTCAAAATGAATATTACCTTTATACTGAAATGAAGCGAATACTTTCTGTTTTATTTTATGCCATACAAACGAATTTCGGTTCCTTGGCTTGCCTGCTTGAATACCTTTATAAAAGCCTAATTTGTTGTGTTATCGATAGTCGTCATGAAGATTTTTTTGGGTTCTTGTGTGCTATACCTGCACCCTCCACACAGCATCCCCAAATATGACAAAGGCCCTGAGATGCGTTGTAAACATAAAACATGAACAATATATGCAATATTTGCCAGTTAGAATCTAGATGGCCTCGGGCATATTCTGTCAGAAAATTTCCGCTTTTCAATAAAATCCAAATAAATGGAATATTTCTGAAAACTGAAAACTGTTTTTGAAAGGTGATAAAATAATCTTACAAATGTTATTATTAGAAATAAACATAATTTTTGAAAAATTAAAATTTTGATTCAAAAAAAGTTAAAAAAATGTCTCACTTTACGTTTTTCCTATATAAAATTACTGATAACGAAGAAAACAAACACATACATATTTTATTAGACAAATGTATTATAAACGTTATTATCCCCTCACTTTTTAGTCATTTCATATTAAAAAATATAAATAAAAAATTCACAAAGTCTTATAAATTTTCTTATATTTTTCTCAAATTTGTGGTTGGTAACTTTCGTTTCGCAGAGGCACAAATTTTTAATTTTCTGCGGTTTACTTCTAGATTCAAATATAAAGCATGGTGTTTTCTCTTTCTAACACAATTTTGATCATATTTCTCACCGTGACAGTAAGGGAGATACAACTCTGTGAGGTGTTATGAAAAGCGAATAAATTAGCCTGAGGTGTTAAGTAGGCACTATCAATATATTTAAAAAAATATGTACTTTATGCCATTTTAAAATAAATAAATTATCATTCCTTTCAATAAAATTTGTAAATTTCTGAACATTTTTATAGCTAACACTGGAGCAATAAATTAATTAGAAACTAACAAATATTTTGTGTAGCTCACAGATCAGATAACGGATAATAATGATTTAAAACAAATCGTCTCATTTCACACGGCTTGTGAAATCATCTGCCAAGTGAAAAAATCATGCCATTATTACCATTTTCGATAAACATCCAGAATTACTGGACACGGTTAATATGCACAAAGTAAAGGCCTATTAGAAACGATTATTAAAGGCCTATTCACTTGTAGGCTATATTCGCGGCAGCTGTGGGTAGCAAAGCCGACTGGGTATGTGGTATTCTCACTGTCCACACCTAGGCGTATTTCGCTTCGTTTGTTAAAAAGCCTGCTCTGTTTGTTTACTCAGTCACGGTCGTGCCGTCAGTGAATAAATACATACACTGTTATCATGCGTGACCAGTGAAAAAAGCATCTTATTATTGAAATGGATATAGATAAATGAATATGGATATCTTTTTCCCAAAACAAGTGAATAGATACCGCATACCCAGGCGGTATGGTGGAATTGGCGGGGTCCTAGTCTCTAGCTTTCATACAAATACCTGACAGAATCCCGTTTGATTCTTTTCGCAAACTACAGCGACAGCAAATATCATTTATATCTGAATAGTCACTGGAAATTTAAAAAATGCATTTTAATTGCGATTTCGTTCAAATTGAAATTGATTGTTCGCTTGGCGGCCATTATTGAACTGGTGACCCACCCTGTCCTGCGCTTGTTCGGTGTCCTCCGTCCATTGCAGACCAACAGGACGCCTCTCTTCTGTTGGCCCACACCCTATTCTTAATTCCCACATTTTCACCTCTGGAGATACTTTTGGCAGTGTATGTAGAACAAAAATTTAAATGGTGCCTTTTTCACTGGTACAAGTCATTTTTGATAAATTTAACACAATTTTGCAGGATTCATTGTTTCAGTGAAATTGTCCAAACACACAAATGCAAAATTACACTCATCATTCGGTTTTATTTATTATATTTTTATGAATAACAGATTTATGAGATGACAGTTGATTAATTGGTATGCTATTATTATTATTTTTTGATCACAGATGTCATTAGTGGTATTAGTTAGTGTTATTATTTCTAAAAATATTGCACTTTTTAATTGGCTCTACCATGAGGTTCAATAAATCTGCCTTTATGCAAATTGATTCTCCACAACTTTTATTCTTAATTTTTTCATTGTTTCTTAAGAAGTTAGTGTCAATATTGCCAATGTTTTATGAACAGGTGAAAGGGACATGTTCCCCGCTGTAACCAAGTTTGTAAGATATTTTCTGTGGTCCAGCATATATATCGGCACACTGCACCTAAAGTGTTTACAGTACTGCATTCACAAAGCATTAACTATGCCTTCAAAAAAACTCTTAATTCCTGACCATTGTATGTTGCATATGACTTGCCATGAAAATGGTGATTGATTTAAGACCATCTATACATCACAATAAGAATTAAACCCTTAACTGACGAAATAAGCAAACACATGTCCACTCTTCATCAAATCAATCAATGATCAACTTCCTTCTTTCATCGCACCGTTATGTTTTGAATCCAAAATTTTATTGGGTTTTAATCTGATCTACACGGCTGTTGCATATGGATCCATGAAGTTTCAATAAAACACATTTTGTGTACACTATGTCAATACGTGCCGCATGATGGGATAGATTGTGTTGTAACGACCAGCGTTGTAAAGGTTAAACTTGTCTAAATACTTCATTTCTCATCAAATTCAATATTCATCATTTTTTGTTGAGTTTTAAATTTAATCATTGGCTTTTTTATTGTCATCGTTGATTTATGCATTCTGCTATCAACTTTTTTTATTTTTCCTCACTGTGGTAATATTCCATAAATTCCATTGGTTGCTGGTTATTTCCGTGGAGGCGGTTGTGGTCAGACTGGAGAATTGGCCGAGATGGAGGTGGCGGAGTCGAGGTTCCGCTTCATGTCCTCGAGCTTCTCCATGTCCTCGTCGGAAGCCTCGCACTTGTGGACCACCAGTGAATGGTAGAAGTGAACAGCGAATGCGACAAACACGATCAGAACTGCAAAAAGGAAAAAAAATTAGCTCTTAGAATAATATACTTACGAGTAATCTTGAAGAGTGGTAAATACTCTCAGTAAAAAACCACCTTTCAGAATTTAAACATTGCATTTGATAATTTGATTGACATGAATATTAATTTATGTTGACATACTTTGAATAAAGTCTGTTTTTTTGAGTTTGTTTAAGAAATAATATTATTATTGACAAACCGTTATCAGATTTCTTAGCTAATGATGACAGAAATGCTCTACAGCTATAACTAATTATGATTACTCGTAATTACATTTACTGTTTCTTTTTTAAATTTCACCTCCAGTTTATGAATGTTCAGGTGGCAAAACTGCCCGATATCTTTATTTACTTAATAACCTGTACATCAGAGAGTCTGTATGTCTGTCTGAAGCAGTAAAACTCTCAAACGTCATGAAATTTGCACAGCTTTTTCTGAAAAAAATTTCTAGGTTAATTTTTTCTGGAAATTGTTATGAAGCTGAAGAAAATGAGGAAGGGGAAATAGAGGCCTCTGAAACTGTTCACTAAACGTTGCTAAAGCCATTTCAAGCAACGTTTCGTTGCTGAATGGTGGTGTTCTCATTTTCGTTTATTTTTTATTTATTTGAAAAGTGCCTACATTTTATAAATAATATTAAATACAAAAAGTTAAAAAAAAATTATGCCGAGAGGCTCTTAGTCAGGCTTTCAGTAGGAGCCAAGGAATCTATCGCTTTACAGACCTCGTCATTTCTTTATAGTGGTCATCCACTCTGGCAAGCTAATTATATAAAATAGCGTCCTGTTGACATTAAGATTAAGTTTATTTCTCATAAATATGTTTAAGCATTAGTCTATTTGAATTAATTGACAGTTTGACTAATTAATTAATTAAATCAATCGATAACAAATTGAATAATAATTGTTTTATTAAATATATTATAACATTCTAGCAATAAGAAGGAAAATCACACTGAAAAGAAAAAAATGTGTCATCTGAATTTAAACCCGGATGTATCGGTTTTCCAACAATAAAACTTAATTGAATGTTTTTTTTTTTAAATTAACGCTCCTTAGTAAGCGGTCAAAAGAAGAAGATGGTTTGAAAGGGAGATATGATATTACGAATATTAGAAAGAATGCGCTAATATTAAAAAAAGATATTAAGCGAAAACTGTGAAAATATTTAATAAAACACGACTCGTTTAAAATAGAGGAAAAGTCTCTCGACAAATACCTTTAAAAGTTGCTCTTAAAGATACACTGTGAATTTTTGCATACCTATAGCATATTAAATAACAAAACAAAATCTGTTTTTAATCATTTTTTAAGCATTCTTTGATATTTTTTTCTATTGGGGGAATTTAATTTAATTACCGTTTTGGCTCTACAAAAGTATCGATATTATTTTCAAAATATTTAATAACCATTTTTTTTAGGAATTTAAAAACTTAAGGTGTTCAAGAGATACTCGTATACCTATGTTATAAATCTGTAAAAAATCGTATGAATTCTCTTATGAAATCAGTTTCAATTTAGAATACGGCCATTAACATAATTTTACTTTATCGCTTGTCTGAATTTTTCAAACAACAATTAGTCGCAATTATGAAAATGACACTTAAATGCAAAGCAAATTTGAGTTCATTGAACCAGAGTTACACAGGACGCACAGACAACCGAAATTAGTATGTTTGATTACCTGGTATAACAATGACTGTGGCCGCAGTTGCAGCCACGAAGGAGTAGTCCCAAAACTTGACCCAACAGAGTATCGCTATCTCTATGAGGAATAAGAATAAACCTGGAAGAGAAAGAGACAAACAAACTTCATGAAAACATATAGTAGTAATAATTACACGGAAGTTTTACATAATTTATTATAATACGACCGTACATTTGATATTAATACAGGTTTAAATTTTACGTACGGGTTGTAAGGTTTTGCAGATAATAATTTAGAAATATTAGGGATTAGAAAAAGTGTTAACGTCCAATATGAATTGTAAACAATCCTCTTTTGAAAGACCTCATCTTTGGGCGAAATAAGATGTCATCTTTGTAACGAATTGGTGTACATTATGAAACCAAAAAATATGCTTTAGACAAATTGAAGGTTTTCCTATCGTTTCGCTTGTGTAGAATGCAAATAAAAAAATAAATTACTCAATAAAAAATATAAATGTAAACTACTAAAAAATATTTTTTTTCAATAGAAATGTATGAACGCGTAAAGGAAACAACTTTAAAAAAATACAGTATTATAGCTAAGATTATCTGTGACAGTTTTACTTGATTAACTTTTTTGCTATAGTAATATTATTTACAATATAATATTATTTACAAAATAAATTAAAACCAGTTTTGTGCTTGAAATCGAACGTTTCTAGACTCCGTTTGTCAAGCGATTTTAATGCCTATTACCTACAATATAAGGTATACCAAGAATATACACATTTGGCTTGTAGCTACTCTTAACCTTTTCCCCTTCTAACGGCCATGTAATTCCTCAATTACTCCCCCCCCCACTTCTACCCCTTCCACTCCGTCATCAATTATTCTTCTGCCGATTTGGGTTTTCCCCTGCTTCAACCGCTCTCAAACCCCTCTCACAATGTTAAACTATATTTAAATGTAGTATACGACTCATCCTGTTGGAGAGAACATTGTTTTCGAAACAGTTAGATTCGAAATAGTAATTCTGTGAACAGTATACGTCTCTAAGGACGGGTTGTTTCGGAGAATTTGAACAATTCATCAAATTTCAACGTTCATTTTCGGGTTCTGTGAAAGACTTATTAAAGTTCTGTTTTTATATCATTGTAGGCTAGTTGCTTGACAAAACTGAAATAAAAACAGAATTTGAAAAAATCTTTCACAGAACTTGAAAATGAACGTTGAAATTTGTTGAATTATTCAGATTCTCCGAAACAACCCGTCCTTAATGTAGATTTGTATTTAACTAGTAGTTCTGTGAACAGTAGACCTATCTTGATGTAGATTTGTGTTTAACTAGTAGTTCTGTGAACAGTAGACCTCTCTTGATGCAGATTTGTATTTAACTAATAGTTCTGTGAACAGTAGACCTATCTTGATGTAGATTTGTATTTAACTAGTAGTTCTGTGAACAGTTGACCTCTCTTGAAATTGATTATTTCGATTAACAGCTCGTAATGCTCATGCGAACTCTGGCGGAGTAAAAAGGTACTATCCAACACGGCTACCATTTCAACAGAATTGACTGAACACACAAACAAATTTAGAGACAAACAAAATGCAAAGCGCTCGAGTTAAAACATGAAGTTGTGTAAATAAAGTAAATTGACTTTAATTCAATTGGCTTAGAAAATGTCGATGAATCTAATCTAGCGATTTGGTTATTTATTTGAGCAGCACTACTTGAGGGGCTGAAGATCAAGAGATGTATGTTATTACCTAGTACCGTGCTAAATGCCCAAGCCAGCTCGATGAAGCCACGCATGCGCTCGTGCGGGGACTCTCTCAGCACGTCTCCGGCGCTCATCTTGCTGACGGCGTCGATGGTCGGCAGCAAGTAGGTGGAGATCATAAGCGCGAAGATGTGCACGGCCACCAGCACGGTGGTGCACACGGCGAACATGACGAACAGCCACTCGGGCACGTTGGTCGGCTCGTTGATCTGCAGCTCCACCATGGCTATCATAGCGAACCCTGCAACAACATGGACACATTCAATACTAATTATATAATAATAATAATAGTCAACAAAAATTCAAAATAAACAATACACAAAATCGCAACCACATGTAGCTAAGTATCCCCTTTATTGTAACGATAGCAACCATTCGCAGCAAAGCTTTTTGCGGCAATGCAACGATGTCGATATTCGAATTGACAGTGGTACTTCGTTCCAAAGCTTTGACAAAGAATAGCTATAACTACCCTCAAACACAGTAGTTTTCTGTTTGGGGAGAGCGAGTAAGTGGTTTATTTGACGCGTACTATGTGTATGAGAGTCACGGGACACTGCAATCTGTCAAACAGATAGGCAGGAACCTTTGAATTCATCAAATTGAACATTTGACACAATTTGGCTTAATTTCCTTCTGTTCGACATATTTAGAATCTGATGCCGATAGAGGTAAGGCGAGATATGATCCCGTCTCGGAATATTATAACAATATCGGACACATGCATTTTGGACTCGTTGTACTTGTTTTTGGGTTTTTTTCAGTAAAGAGAGACCATATACTGTGTCTCCATAGTCCAATATTGAGAGAACAAGACTATCAGTAATAATCTTTCGTAATTTCATTGATATATGATATCTTATATTATACAGCAGACGAAGTCTCGAATAGCACCACTGTGACTTGTTTTTAATATGTTCCTCATACCTCAATTTACCGTCCACCACTATTACAAGGTTGCGCGCAGATTCAACAAAGGGAATAGTGGTTTCACCTATTTTTACATCATGTCCTCTATTCCTTACACATGATATTTTTTGTTTAGTTCCCATTAACAAAGCAACAGTTTTTTGGGGATTGAGAAGTAATGAATGCTCTTGTGCCCAAGCGCAAACTCTACGTTGGTCACTATTTATCATTTCCACCGCTAGATGAGCGATACATACTTCAAACGATAAATATATGAATAAGAGAGAGCAACCCTCAGGGAATAATGTTAAGTTCACACAGGAGGCCCTGATTGTGGAGGCAATTTCCCTCGGATCTTTAAAGTAAAGGAAGTTCTGGGAAGGAAAAAGGTATGAGAGGTGCTAGGAGAAAAATAAGTAATATAATGACGAAATGCGAAAATATATCTATTTTTATGAACACGAAATGTTCCGAAATCCTCATAACACATTTGTGTTTTACTGATAGTTTTATAGGAAATCTGTGAAATCATTCGTTAGGCCTGCAGTCATGTTTTTAATAGTAATACGAATATTTTGACTAGAGTTTTTAATAAATTAGAAATATTTTATATCAGTAAGTTTTCTTCGGGTGGTTATGAATCTGTGAGTCAGTGTGTCCAGGATTGATGGTCGTTTGAATCCATCCCTCCCACTGCAGTGCAAGGCGATGGGTCGAGATAGTCCGGCTAGAGAAGTCAAAGATTCTCCCTCGACCGGCATGTCCTGATCCGACCCGCCACGAGCTGGTGGATAGACGCGTCCGACGCCAAAGCCAGGAAAAACCTCACCCCATGATCCCGGGCACCACTGCTAAATGAACAAACGTAGCGAGCCAGTTGGGGTGACTTATGGCAGAGGTGTTGGATATCCAAGGATCGGTTCCCCTGGAGGCGGTACCCATTCCCGCCTCCCGAATAACTTAAAAAATTGAAAAGCTGTGAATAGTGACCCCAGAAATTTCAGCCAGTTCAGAACACCCTTTTGGACTGAAGCATGTACGTGAAAGTCTATTGACGATGTTGTTTGATACCCGATTGGTATTTAAATTGGACTATATTTAATTGGAAGAAAAGATTGTTAATATCACAATAAAATACGAGGAGAGAGGAAAGGAAGCCTTTACTTGCTGATAATGTTGGTTTCTTTTCTGGTTGCCAGAAGATTCCGTGGGTCACCGTGGTAGTAGATGTACCCTTATACAATAGGGTGTATCGATTTTTAACTTTTTTTTTGTTTTCAAATTCCAAGTTGAAATAAAGTTGCTACTAGGTACCACAACTTACCACAATTTTTTTTGGATTTTTAAAAAAATGTTTAGGTCTCCCGCACAAGGCCTAAAGTTTTAATTTTTTTCAAAAAATATCAATTTTTTTTTTAATTTAAAAAAATAAATTCATAACTTTTTTGTTTATTCCAAGTTAAAAAACAGTAATATTAGGGCATAAAAATAAGTACGAAACGGTTTTTTTTAATAAAATATGGTATTTTGGTCTCCCGCACAAGCCCTAAAGTTTGTTAATTTTGATGAAATTTTGTAATTTTGTGTACATATATGAACCATGTTTTTTTTAAGTTTAAGCCACCGGAATTAATTGTACTTTTCTTACAGAAGGCATAAAATGAGACAATATATATATACATAATTCTTATATACATACAGTAAAAATATATACCACATATATACTATATATATATATATATACTATGTTTTATACCTGAAAAAAGATAGTTGGACGGTGTAAATTGTATGAGAAAGGTGTTGAAAGAAACTAATGTTATTTGCTATTACTGTTGTTTTTTACAAAAGTATAAAAGGTTATAACATGTCATAAAATGTAGTATAAAAACTAAGTACAAAATGTTGCTGATTACTTTCCATACGACATGAGTGGCAGTTTTCTTGTTCTACTGCAAATTTACTGACTTGTTTAAGTATTCGTCCTTTCATCTTGGCTTCAAAACCTTAAATCAAAATTATGTATAGTTTTTACATAGGCCTAGTGAAAATTTTATAAATGTTATTACAGTTCCCAAATGAAATTTCAATTTAATATAGAAGACAGTATGATAAAGACGTTATTTAGAAACATTATAACTACAAAATAGTCGAAAAAACTTACTTAAATTCTAATCCTTTGCAGAGGTTTTGTACTGGCTCTTGGTCTCGAACGTTGGTAGCTCTTTACGGTCTTCCAGTCTGGCACGGATAAAACCATCTCTTTCGATCAGCCCACATACTCGCTTTAAAGCTTCTGTGACTTTCTTGACAATTCGTTCCACCGCTTGAGTGTGAGAAGGAATTCTAAATTCAACCCTTCCACTTTTGCCAGTTTCCGCAATTGACTCCAACTCTTCTAGGCTCATATCAGTAACAAGAAGGGGTTCGGTTACTGAAGTGGATCGCCAGTCAATCATATCTATATAGTCTTCGGCATCAAAATTGATCTGAGGGGGTTTAAATACCCTTACCCTTTCCTTTCGGTTGCGCGAGCTTTCTGGATTCCCTTATAAGCCAAGGCTCTGATATGTTTTCGTTCATCGAACAGCATAGCTATCAAAACATGCTCTGGGTGAGCCAGCATTGAAAGCATTTCTCTGTAACGTTGCATGGGCGACTTTTCTTAGCTCATCTTCCAAGTAATTGCGGAAAAGAATCCTTTTTAAAAAATGAATGGAAGCTTGCGGGATTTGGGGATTGCACTTAATTGAGAACCATGATGGTATGTAGACCTTCATTATGAACTCTGCAAGCTTTCTTAGCTGAGGGGTCGGATCATCGGTGGCTACATACAAACGAAGGACTCGATTTGCCAGAGTAAGCCACCTGGCGTGCGAGATGTTGCCGGGGTTTCGTTTGGCCAACTCTTCAGCAATAGAATTGTCTTCCATATTAAATTGAAATTTCATTTGGGAACTGTAATAACATTTATAAAATTTTCACTAGGCCTATGTAAATACTATACATAACTTTGATTTAAGGTTTTGAAGCCAAGATGAAAGGACGAATACTTAAACAAGTCAGTAAATTTGCAGTAGAACAAGAAAACTGCCACTCATGTCGTATGGAAAGTAATCAGCAACATTTTGTACTTAGTTTTTATACTACATTTTATGACACGTTATAACCTTTTATACTTTTGTAATAAACAACAGTAATAGCAAATAACATTAGTTTCTTTCAACACCTTTCTCATACAATTTACACCGTCCAACTATCTTTTTTCAGGTATAAAACATATTATATATATATAGTATATATGTGGTATATATTTTTACTGTATGTATATAAGAATTATGTATATATATATTGTCTCATTTTATGCCTTCTGTAAGAAAAGTACAATTAATTCCGGTGGCTTAAACTAAAAAAAAACATGGTTCATATATGTACACAAAATTACAAAATTTCATCAAAATTAACAAACTTTAGGGCTTGTGCGGGAGACCAAAATACCATATTTTATTAAAAAAAACCGTTTCGTACTTATTTTTATGCCCTAATATTACTGTTTTTTAACTTGGAATAAACAAAAAAGTTATGAATTTATTTTTTTAAATTAAAAAAAAAATTGATATTTTTTGAAAAAAATTAAAACTTTAGGCCTTGTGCGGGAGACCTAAACATTTTTTTAAAAATCCAAAAAAAATTGTGGTAAGTTGTGGTACCTAGTAGCAACTTTATTTCAACTTGGAATTTGAAAACAAAAAAAAAGTTAAAAATCGATACACCCTATTATACAAGCACCATTAATGTTAGATTTTCACAGCACGAAATCTGTTACCAATCATCACACGAGACTATGTAACTTGGAATGATATTTGCACCATTTAATGGACTTTTCACGAGATTATTGATACGAGCAGCGAAATAACATGCACTCTCAATTACAACGAAAATTCGAATAAAAAAACAAATGGTTTATAGACTCATTTGAGTGCTCCCCTCCACGAAAATGAGACTGACAATTATTGTTTCTTCCAAATTAAGACTTTTAGGAAAGGAAGAAGAGGAAAATACAATTTGAATATGAATTGGGATGTGTAATAATCACAAAACTGTTTCAATATGCAAAGGCTACGAAGAGTGTCGGTTTGAGTGTGGCAGGATACCGACCTGAAAGCAGTTCGCTGGTGGTGGCCGTGGCCTTGAGCTTGGCCCGACTCATGTGCAGGCGGCGCCACGATAGGCCCTCGGCAGACTGGGGCCCGGGAGGCTCGGGCTCCTTGGTGCCCCCGCAGCGGCAGCAGCACTGGCAGGAGCGCGAAGAAGCGCCTGATGAGGGACCCAACCGCTCGTTCATCTGGAATTTTGATTGCAACTTTAGACCACGCATTTCGAATTTCTACCGACATAACATACTACCCTTGAACACTAACCCCCTACTAATAAACGTGTTTTAAATTTTACACGCGTACATTCATGGTTGTTTATCAGTGAAAATTTTAAAATACGTTTATTATTAAGGCCTTATGTTTTTAAGTTCTAAAAATATTATATGTTTTAAAGATGGTTTCTATACATTTAGTTGAAAAAGTATTTATATGAAATTCGCAAAGTATGCTCCGAAAATTATAAAAAAAAACATATAGGTCTGTTATTCTTTAAATTTATCTATTAAAAAAATCAGTGTTTCTTTAAATGCTACTTAATACATTTGCCGGGAGATTCAGATTCAAACCACTCTCCAAACACTCCTAGCACTATATAGTAAGAATAAAATTTTAAATTTTCATAGAAATAGTATGACTGGTATAGGAACGCGTACGAGACAAACAAAGTAACCTACTAACAAAGTAATCTAAAATTCTAACATTCGTGGGTTTTATATAATAATTTTCGGAGCATACTTTGAAATTTTTTCAATCAGAGGAATTTTATAAAATTACTTTTCAGCTCGGCAAATATACAGAGATTATCTTGAAAAATAACACCGTTTTTAAGAGTTTAAAAAAATAAACTGTTCTAGGAAATTATGTTATTATTCGGATTGCGGGGTCTTAATTAATAACTTGATATTTATTCTTTATATGGTGGAAGGACTGCGGTGGTTTGGGGTACAACTTCGTACTCAAATATTTGCAGTAGGTACCTAATGTCAGCAATTTGTTAGAAGCCAACTTGAGTACAATTCTCAAGTCTGAAACCCACATTAAAATATTCACATATCACCTTTGTAACTTACTTCTACTCGCGTTATTAATAAGTTTTCGCATTCAAATACACTAGAAGTCTTGATCTATTTCAGTGTAGAAATTCTGGGACTAACTACCATATATGTACTAATCATTGTCCAGAATACTAAAGGAAATATAAATAAATACACCAAAAATTTACAGAGACAGCGATGTAATGAGCTCAAAACGAGATTCCCAACTGTCCAGAGCCAGCGATGAAATGAACTCAAAACGAGATTCCCAACTGTCCAGAGCCAGCGATGTAATGAACTCAAAACGAGATTCCCAACTGTCCAGAGCCAGCGATGTAATGAACTCAAAACGAGATTCCCAACTGTCCAGAGCCAGCGATGTAATAAACTCAAAACGAGATTCCCAACTGTCCAGAGCCAGCGATGTAATGAACTCAAAACGAGATTCCCAACTGTCCAGAGCCAGCGATGTAATTAACTCAAAACAAGATTCCCAACTGTCCAGAGCCGGCGATTTCATGAACTCAAAACACGGATTTATAAAAATTGTGATTAAAAAATCTCATTCAAACTAAATTGACTTTGTCTAACGACCGTTTAAAGAAGATACATAATAATAAAAACTATGCACGGGTTATTTCGAATTGCGTTTCGGAGTTTGCTGTAATTTATTTGTTTAATTCTATGAAAACAAATTAGAACGTCAGAATAATCACGGTTATTAAATACTTTTGAAGCACCTAGATAAACAAGCCGTAATACCTTCATCTCCATTATCACATAAATCATTAACTGTGCACAACTCATCGTTTAACTGAAGGTACGTCTTCGATGTGCAAACAATGATATCGTTAGGCAGCCATTAGCGGGAAATCAAAAACACGAATGCATGGGAAGATTATCAAGACATGTGGTTTTGTTTTCATGACATATAACGTTAATATTAATGAGATGATTATCAAGACACGGGGTTTTGTTTTCATGACATATAACGTTAATAAATAAATATCAACGATAAAAACCCATTTATACGTTTTGGCCCTGTTTATTTATTTATCACTAGTGGACCCCACAATGCTTCGCTATTGCTAATGTCTTTCTCGGGCGTCTCCGACTTCTTCCACCATCCACTGCTGTATACCACAATGTTACTGTTGAAATACTACATTATATGGACTTTAATTCCACTCCGTATCCTCATTCTGGTGCAGAGATATTGCTTTAAGTATTCCTCGGGCGTCCCAGACTTCTTCTACGATTCAAACTACTCTCTAAACACTCCTGGCACTAATAAAACAATTTAAAAAAAAATCATACATATCGGTTGACTACTTTTAGAGTTTTGCGAGCGCAAACATACGCAAGCTGATTTAAAAAAAATATTATATATATAAGATAAGATTACTTTATTTATGTAGTTATTGCATTAAAACCGAATTCAAAAAAGGGAAATAATGTATTAATAATTGAGAAAAAAGAATTAAAAACGAAGATACAACAAGTAGGATCTCGTAATTAATTATCAGATGAAATTTTTTAATGATATTTCTTAAACATTCAAAAAAGGTTTTGCAGCAAAATTCAATTATTATTGACGGCGAAAATTTTCTTTGATTATGTCTTTTTTTATTTATTTTTAATTTTTTTTTATTAGGAACATTAACAGGTTTATAACATAACATGCATAGAGAGAGAGAAAAAATAAGTAAAAGAATTAGGTTACAACCCAATAACCAATGTTCACATCATGCAATAAAGATAAAGAAGGTTAAAAAGCAATAAACAAACAAAGAAAACAAAGAAAGGTTAAAAACAAAGAAATGTTAAAAACAAGGAAATAATAAGAGAAAATGTATATATATATATATACCTATACACGTATAAACACATACATACATATATATATACATACACATGCATATACACATATAAATACATACGTACACACATACATATATATAGTTGCATACATACATACGCATGAATACATGCATACATACATACATACACATACGTACATTTGATATTAAATACAAATAATAGGTAAGAGTGATAATGAATAAATGATGAATGTAATGTATTAAATTTAGAAAAGGGTTAATTATTACAATACTCTGTTAACAATTTTTTTAAAAGCTCCTAAGGTACACGACAGGATATCAGCATCAAAATAAGTTTTATTATAATGATTACAAGTTCTTAGTAAGAAAGAATTTTGCCTGAGACTCGTTGAAGCAATTTTATTTTTTTCAATTTTCTTTTTTTCAATCTTCAGATACAACATACAAGTAGTTCTGTGAACGTAGACCTCGCGTAATGTTGATTATTCGATTCGACAGCTCGTAACAAAATAGACAAAATGCAAAGCGCTCGAGTTAAATCAGAACTTCGCTACGCTCAGTCAATTATTTTATGAAAGGCCGACTTAAGTACAAACCTAGGTGCGTGAACGTCAAATTACGAAGTTAGTGCTGTCGCTAAGTAAACTTCATTGTTTAAAATAGTCTTATCACAGTGTTCATTTAATTTGCTTGCGGTAAAACAACACAACACAAATCAGCAGTAATAACGAATATCAACAACAATCGCCGCCATTTGCAAACTGTCGTTGCTCGATGGCATTGACCCGATCACGTGACACTTCGAAATCCGTCGCCCCAAGGCCTATACTGTCAACGATCTTGATTTTATGCATCGGATAGCATTGGGGGTGCGGGAAAGGGGGTTTCTTCCTTACTTCCCTCGGCGCTTTGCGATTTCCTACAATTTTCTTATACTAATTTCTATAACCTACTGAATACAAATTTAGTTCCCAATCATTGAAAAAAAGGCTTCATTAATGAATTATCTTTACATCCGTGCCAGGAGGCAAAGAAGTAAAGAGATAATGTAATAACACGTAAAAAATTGATGAATCCAAAAGCACAAAACTTAAAATGAATAAATCACTGGTACAAGTCACGGGTCCAAAAAGGGAAACTTTTTAAATTATCGATTGGATCAATGAAATCACACAAGTCCAAAAACGGGTACAATCAAAAGCTCAATCTAATGTAGGCACTTTGAAAAGAATAGTAGTAATGATTTATATTGACGAGAAAAATCAAAACGCTTTAGTTTACAATGCGAGAAAGACGCGCCGTAAACGAAGTGTTGGCAAAAAGTGCACCTCAGTGAGCTCAGGAATTTCTTTGAGGAGTTTTTGGCCTCAGCACAACTCTATTCCGGGTTACAGTGTCAAGGACAGAAGATAGGAAGATGTACTAGTTTAGTCACCCATTCAGACATAAATATAATCATATGAATGCAATTAGTTCCCGATGAATGATTCATTAATTAGATATAAAAATATATTACAATGAATCTATCTATTAAAAGCTAACTGCCTTATTAATCAGTGAGCAGGAGCGAATTTACAGTGCAGATGGCCTGTTTTACTGGTTTTTTTGGGGGTCCGTTGACTTGGAAAATAACCCCTCAGAAGAGACAGTTTCATACCGTATGATTTGTCTCAGTTCACATATACCGTGTGTCGTCGTGAATCGTGAACCTATTGTTGGAGCCAAAACAGTATTTCTAAGCCTTTCTCTTTTGCTGTTGCTTCTGGTTTTGAATTAACGAATGGTAATTCAAATACCGTCTTCTCCTGTAACTTGTCGTATCAAGGAATACATGGTTAAAATACTTCGTTAATTATTACCTTTCCTTGATACACCGCTTCTGTGCTAATATTATCCTTCATCGTCAAGCAATCCAGACTGCTCGTCGGACTATCCGAAGGGTAATTCAGATACGGCCTTCTCCTGGACCGTGTAGTGGTAGTCAAATATCCGGTATAGGGCTGAGGGTCAGGAAACAAGTAAGGCTGTCCGCTGCGGCTGGTGTAGAATGCCTTCTGGCTCTGGTGGCGCGCTGGTTGTAGGGGCTGGGTCCTGGACAGGATGTATTCCGAGGAGTGGTGGAGCAAGGGGCGGGGGCGTCTGGATGGGATCCCGGCCTGCGTACCCTGGGAGACTTGTGAGGTCTGGACTGGCCGCAGGATGCTGTCTAGAGACTCGGCAGGCAACCGGGAGTCCGGGACCCCATTACCTTCGAACATCTAGGGGAGAAAGAATATTGATGGTTAATTCAATAATTTAATGGCAAACGGTTTTCTGTAAGATAATACAATAGAAAAAGTCAGATATTCTGAAGACAACAATAATAATTGGATTTTTAGGTGATTGGTAGCACAACTGTTGTTTAATTTATTATTTTCCTGGAGAATAACAGATATCGCTGTTAAGATAATGGACATCTCAAATCAAAATGTTTTATAGTCGGTTCCTATGTGCAACATGTGTGATAGATTGGTGTGTACAAGCGAGAAAGAATTCTTGCATAAGAAAGAGAAAGAGTTCTATAAATGAGTGTGCATATTTGATTAGGGTCTCTTTTGTCATTTGGCTTTCACCCACATTAAACGTTTTAATAGTTATACACTTTCGTTATTTTTAAGAACCTAAGAACACCATTGGCGCAGCCGGTATGATGTCAAAAACATTTTAAATTTGTTTTACTTTAATTTTTTTTATAAGATTTTGGTTTTTTGTTATGTTATATTACTTAGGGTTAAGAGATTAAATAACGTGAACTTTGGCGATACATTACTTTATGTGACAACAGTTTGACTCTAAATCCTAGCACTATGCAGTACGCACAGCGTATGTGCCTATTAATTGCAATGCAGCGTGAGGTGGTCATTTCCTTGAACCATACGTAACGGCTGGTCGCAGTCTAGTAGGAATCAAGGATTTTTTAATGCATTTATTTTCATATGTTTAAATCTATACTATGTTTGCGTACAAGACCTAACTAAGGCAATTTAGGTAGTTTAATTACCTAGTTTCAATTCGTAACTTTACAATAGACATATACTTCTAAAAAATCTCAAACGGTAATAAAATTTGTTTTATTTTATTTTATTATTTAGCATTTATATCAACAGCAATAAAACTTGAGGTAAATAATAATACATACAAAATATTCCAGGTGTGGGGAGGTTAGTGCAATCCCCACGTCCCATATAGATACACAGAAAATAAGAACACTCTTATTACGCGTTTTTTTCTAAAAAAAACAACCACTTTGTAGTAGTTAGGTAATAATGAGAATAAGTATTTCAGTTTCCGAAAATCTAAAATAATTTATTTTAATATTTATTTCGTTAAAATTAAAAGCGATTTGTCATTTGGCGGCCATTATTATTGATGTCAAAGTTTTAAGGTGAATTTTTTTCTTCTTTTATTTAAACAAAAATATGAATCTATGATTCTAAAATAGGTTGTTAGGTTCTTAGTTTGGGTGTGATTAAAACTACTTTTTTATATTATTATGTCAAAACATGGCGTGAAGAAAAGACGTCGTTTTGACCGTGTCCCTATTTTCAGTATATTTACCAACTTTGAAATAACTGTCGGGCCTCACTATAATGTCTCACTGTTTGTTCCATACTCTTCAAGTTTTAGTAAGTAGTCGCTCAATAAGATATCAAGCGATAAAACTTACTACTATTAGTAAAAAAAATAAACACGAATTTAAGTAAAAAGATTCAAATTATGCATGGCATTTCATGCAAGAACGCGCGTGTGTATAAAATACTTCAACTACATTTCAAGCGTTGACAGATTTGATAATAGCCTTGTTGGTTCATTGGGTTTGTTTACTGACTCGAAAGTTCAACATCTTGCTTCAGCGAACTTAATCACTCAATCCTGAGTTATGGAAGCTCAGATACTCTCAGTATCGCCCCGGTGATAGACCACTATTCAGAATCGAATCTTCGCTTGAAATGGCACTGGCCGCGTTTGGTTACAAGAAATTTATGATCAGATAAGTCCCAACCTTTATATTCCTAATTTTCTTCCCGTCCCTAATCCATTCAGCCTAACAAACGTACACAATACAGGGGTGTACGTTAGAGGTGGGTTCTATGAGTATTTTTCGTTACTCTGTACAGTGAGTACAAGTACAAAAAGATACCGGTTACAAAATACTAGTATTTCAGATAATTTCTGCCCACAACGATTCCCCACAAATTTTCTACGTAAAATTGATTCCCCAAAATTATTCTAAACCATGAGGGGGGGGGGTTGTTAGAGGATTTCTGTAAAAGATAATTCCCCACAAAAATTGCTGATACCCATATTATTCCTCACACTCACAGCAATTTTTCAATGGGGGGGGGACCAAAGGAAGCGAACGTGAATATTAAAAAATAAATACAATTAAAGGTCAACTTAAAATTATTCATAAACTGCGCGTTCATAGATGGCGCTAATTTAATTATTTTAAGAAAAAACACTTTTGCAAGTTATGCTTCAAAATATTAAGATGAATTATTTGTTTGCGCCTCTACATATATTTTGCAATATGAATATATAATTTTGTCCATATAAAAACTCATTTTTATATGTACAAAAGAAAGGCATACAAATTAAATATTGGATTGATCACCAGTACAAATTGTATGTGTAAGCTTTTCTTGAAAGAATTGAGTTTTTATACAGACAAACGATTTTTTTTTTAAGGATAAAGTAATGTTTATCAGACAAGGTTTTATGCATAGCACAAAGGATAGCAAATTATTATACGCAATAATTAGTCGCTTAAATATTAATTAATGAAATAATCTGAAATAATTAATTAATATAATAACCAGTAATTCTTGATTGAAGTGCTAGTACATATTGAATTATTTGGCGGGTTGGAAATAAGCCGACTTGGCTCAGTGGTCCGGAGCATCTGACCGGACATCAAAAGGTGCGGGTTCAATTCCCGTCGGCGGCATTTATTTTTACTCCGGAGATATTTTCAATTTGTATTAATATATCAGGCGACTAATTTTTGCTTATAATAATAAACTATTTATTCGTTTTCATATTTCATACTGTATGTACAGGCGCAAACAAACAATTAATCTTAATGTATAACTTGTAAAAAGTATTTTTTTCGAAAATATTTAAATTAGCGCCATCTATGAAAGAGCAGATTATGAATTATTTTAAGTATGCCCTTAACTCGAACTCATCAATTCGCGGATTGCTAATTCTTTAAAACTGATTGTGAATATTATAAATATATTTAAAAACATGGATTATTGAAAGAGGAAGAAGCCATGCTAAAGTCAAGGAGAGGTACTCTTCTTTTTATACATAATTTCTCAATTTTTTATGTACTCAATTCTTGCTCACAATTGATATTATGTACAAAACATATTTATATATTACATCTATATACTAACTAAAGTCATGTTTACATTATAACATCACTGCGGTGGCATTAGGATGGGGTAATGCAACTTTTTTTTCTTTCTGTTTGGTCTTGAAGTGAAAATATGTCATTTATCCAGTTCCTACCTCTCCGTAACCATCACCTTACTGGAAAACTATTTGAAATATGGAACATGACAATTGAAAATAGTGCAAATTCGAGTGCGATTGTTTTTGAAAACGGAAGAAGGATTATGACTTATTTATGATTGTGACTATTGATTTATTTATGTTGACTACCCTGCAACCTTGGAAGCAAGTTGATCTTGTTTTTCGTGTAAAATCTCCTTTTTTAATTAAAAAAGAAATAACTTTACTATTTTTGAATTAAATAATTTAGTTTTGAGTACTCATTCGTTTTTGTTGCGATAATGACCTCGAGGTATCGCGGTGGAACTCACTATATTGTGATTGTGTTGTGTGCTCCTTCGCAGAGATAGAGTGGTAAGTGATTGCACATCCCATTTTCCTTCCTTCCATACTTTGTTCTTTCCTACACATACTATCACCCAATTCCAGCCAACGCCGAGTGTTTATTTAGAAGTGCATCTGAAGCTGTAATTCGAAAGCAGTTAAGGATGCACTTTCCTTTTGCTATGCTAATAAAAAATTACCACAGCAGACACTCACTGGGTCAGGGCGTCGGGATTTTATAAAGATACTCATATTATTAGGAAGGAGTAAACACAGTTTGTGAACCACTGATCCAATTTAAGTGTCTGGAAACAAGTATATTTTTTATGCTTATAAAAGCTTATAGTTCTAAGTGGATCGCTATTCTCAATGTTTCGGAAACCCTGACATTATAAATATACTAGAAAAGCGGATGTGATTACGAATAGCGTAATGGTTGTTAACATCATTACACGATATTAAATTATTACAAAAAAAATTTTAAGCTATTCAAATAATCCACTACAATTAAATAATTTGCCCTCTGAGTTCTGAGATTTTATGAGAATGGACGCATTATTATTCCATTATATTTAAATCCGTGTATAAATCTTTGTTTGTTATTTATTTATAAATTAATTGTTAGTACTTAAAATGCATTAGCCGAATTTCTTGGAAATTACCAATAATAGCTGTTAGAAGCTGTGTGTTTTCTTTGTTCATTGGTGCAAATGAAAATAGGTAAATTGATTATTTAGGGTTCTATGTCAGTGAAGCTTGTTGTTCTCAGTAGTTTGTAACATATTGTTTATTTTATTTTAATTGGTTTTACGCCCAACCGAGCTTTTACATAGGTTTATATAGAATAGATTGTACCTAGTGAGCTACCGATAATTTTACACATTTTTTTAAAGCATGAAATAACAATAAACTGAATATGAAACAATATTAGTAAAACATTAAACAGTAACATAAAATAATATAGAAACTAAAACAATACTACATATAAGACAAATCACTAAAACTACATTACCGACGCTACTTATATACAGGGTGTATCGGCACGTACCCGACAAACTTTAACCAGCTATTCCTTAGCATATTTGGAGTAAAAAATCTTATGTGCACTTTGCTGTTCGGTAACGTTTTTTTAAATAAAAAAATTACTATTCATATTTTCACCACATGTTTTATCCTTTGTCAAAGTTTGAAAACCCATCTGGCAATATTTTATTCGAATTCCGTTGAATAATGTACGTGTATACCTATATTGGCGCACTTTTACAATCACAACGAAATGGCACGGCACCATTCGTCTCATTTTTAACTATTATTATTTAGTGTGTGCGAAAGAGCGAAGACGCTTTTCGACATACTTGCTTATAACAGCTGTTGAACACGAAAAGCAATGCCAATGACAGTGATGTAGTGTGGAAATTTTTATTTTTTTTGTTTTTAATTGAAAAATAATGCTACCGGACAGCAAAGTGCCCATAACATTTTTTACTCCAAATGTGCTAAGGAATAGCTGGTTAAAGTTTGTCGGGTTAGTGCCGATACACCCTGTATATATTTCGCTTACTCAAGTCATATCGACTTCAGTAAGCGAAATAACCGCAGCACGACGCGTCACGCCTCAGAACTAGAATCATTTAAAAAAAATGGCGAATCAGTATAAATCCCTCCAAAAGCACCGCTTGTGTTTTCTCCCGTAAACGCCCCATAAGACCTCCCAACATTCACCTATTCGGAGAAAACGTTCCCTGGCAAAAAAACATTAAATATCTCGGAATCACCCTTGAAAGTAAATTAACCTGTGCAAAGCACATCGCCGAAACATTAAACTCAGCCAACAAAACCTTTACATCCCTTTGAAATGTAAAAAAAACAATAAATTATCTCCAAGAGATAAACTTTTAATATTCAAATCCACAATAAGACCAAAATTAACCTACGCAAGCCCAATCTGGCCCACGCTTCAAAATCACAATTAAATAGATTACAATAATTCCAAAATAAAGTCATTTGCACAGCCCTGGGGCCTTCACGTCGATGAGGGTCTCCTAAATCCACCGTGACTCCGAAATCCCCCTCGTAAGTCTCGCGGAATCTTTTTATTCGGGCATTCCAACCCATACAAACTCTTCCATTAATTGTCACGCCCAGTAAGACGCAAATGCCAAAACCCAGTATAAAAAACTTAAAAAACCTACGTAAATTACCCCCTAATTGCAGCCATGTTTTATTTGCAAAAATTTTTTCACAAAAAACTAAAAATTATCTTCCTACAACCAATTTAAACTCATGATGTAAAAGAAAGAGGCCTTTTTGGCCCGGAGCTCTGTATGCCATTATTTCAAAAAGTAAAAAAAGACATTATTGTGCTTGTGGTAGGTACAATTATTTGTTTTAATATTTTTGAAATCACTCTCATAATCTCTGTCACAGAATCCATGTACAAGGTTGCTAAAAGCGGTTTAAAAACACCTGCCATAGACGAGAAATAGCCCAAAACTGCGCTACACAAATGTTACGCTTGCACGACAACTCACCACAGTGATATAAAGTCCTTAAAACAGATTAAAAACACTAACTCAAAGACGGAGAAAACTTGCTAATATAAAATATTGCTAATTTAAAATAATATAAAATATTGCTAATATCTGTGCAATTTATTTGCAATCCGGATAAAACGGGATTTCAAGCCTTTAACGAATGAATTGATAGCTTTCCTAATAAACTTTCAGTAAAACACGAATGTGTTATCGCGATTTCGGAACACGTATTCATAAAAATTGTAATATTTTCGCATTTCGTCATTGTATATTATCAGGACAAATGGAGGTACATAAAAACGTGTTCCGATTTGTTAGGAATGTACAAAAAGTTTAACAGGAAACAGCCTAAAATCCCGTTTTAAGAAATAATCATTAATAAATCCAAACGAAATATGAAACAGAACAAGACACAAAAAAAAGGTAACGGTCGCGTCGGTAAAGGTGGGTCCCCAGTTGCGACTTTTATTACCTTTTTTGTGACTTGTTTTGTGTCATCAAGCGTTTAGATTTAATAACATTATCTTCTTCTATTACAAAATTAATCATTCGATGTCTTTTACGTCTCGTCTCGGTATGTATCAAAATATTTTAACTTCTCAGGCCTCAGGCATATTCTATCAGAAGGTATAGGAGTAAAATAAAATCCATTTTTTTTAAATATTATATTTAAAAAACCGCTTTGCAATAAAATCCAAATAAATGTAATATTTCTGAACGTTTCCGAAAACTGTTTTAAAATGTGATTAAATAAATTGTTTGAAAGGTGATTAAAGTGATACGCTTGCAAATATTATTATTAGAAATAAACATATAGTTTATTTAAAAATTCAAAATTTAAATGAAAACATAAAAAAAAATTTAAAAACCTTCATCTTAAAATATATAGCTTTCGGATGAAAATTTTATCTTTTTTGTTACTAAAATTACTAATAAAGAAAAAAAGAAGACAAATTTACAACCATTAAACTCACCTCACTTTATAGTCGTTTCATATAAAAATAATTAACGAAAAAATCAAATAACAAGTTTTTTTCAAATCGCGGTCGGAACCGTTGGGTTCATAAAGGTGCACATTTTGATTGTTATGTTGTTAATTTCTAGATTTGAATATAAAGCGTGGTGTTTTCTCTTTCTGATACCGTTTATATCATATTTCTCATCACAACAGCAAGGGAGACAACGATTTCTGTGAGACCATATGAGTTGTTCCCAAAAGCGAACAAATTAGCCTGAAGTGTTTAAATTAGTAGTTCTGTGAACAAGTAAACCTCGCGTCCAAAAAAATAGATATGTTTCTAATTCTGTAAGATTTGTAAGTAGGTACTTTTGAATACCTACCTACTTAATTAATAAACTAATTTTTACTGAACAATTGCAACGGCCACCATCTTTTGAAAACGGAACCGTAACATAACAAACAAATTTATAGGCAGATGCAATGCCAAATGGTTAGAGTTAAAACAGGAGTTCGCTACGCTCAGTCAATAAGAAGATATTATTTAAAACCTTGGTGAAACAGCGTAAAATGTTCTTAAACTTTCGTAATAATATTTACCTTAGCTTTTTGATTATTGTCCAAGTGGCACATGTATCCGAATCCATTTTTAAAATCCAAAGTTATGGGACCACTGGTTTTACTATTATTTTTTGTCATTTTAATACGAAATATTTAATTAATTCACTCCGTCCACCTGCCGTACATTTACTTTAAAATAAGTACTTAATAAGTACACAGTACCTGCATTCATAATTTTCAAAGAATCTAATGTTTTATTTTATCGGTTTTCATTGTTGTGTGTATTTATGATTTATTTGTTTATGTCGCTAACAAATAATTTATTTTACTCATTGATGCGACGGAAAGCTGATTAATTTGTCACACTTTTGGCTTTAATTAAACGTATTTAACACTGATCACACATTTTTTACAACATTCAAATTTAACAAAGTTCTTGTTTACACTTTTATACATCGTTTTTATGGTTCAAATTTAAAAAATCAAAACACGACTCTGTTTATTTACCGTCTATTAAAAATGCATTATTTATGCCGAGAAAAATAATTGATTTCGCGTACATTTTTAAAAACTTCATAAATTATAATTACACAGGTGACGAGTGACGAGCAATGGCAAAGTCAAAACAGTAATTAGGTACAATTTAACACTTTAAACACGACACTGAATTATAATTATATTGTGTGCGCTGTATCCACGTACATTATGTGCTCTCAGTGTGGTGATAACTGATGGACTGATATTTCTTTCGGAAACTGAGCAAGTGATTGCACAGCTGTGCTTTCAGCGGTGTGTTCGGGAATGTTCAGGCCGTTTCATGTTTTCAGGGCCGGGTTTGGGAATCAGCAAAAATTACATATTGTTCATATGGAAAAATGACACATTGTTTCAATGTGTAAATGAAAAATTGTTTCAATTTCATTGAATACGTCACAAATTAGCTTTCGATGGTGTGTTTCAAGTTTTCAGGGCCGGGTTTGGGAATCAATAAAAATGACATATTGTTTATATGGGAAAATGGGTAAATTACACATATATCGATGGGTAAATAAACGACATATTGTTGCAATTTCAATGATTACGTCACAAATTAGATGTCACAGTGGTGTTTTTGGGAATGATCAGGTGGTTTCAGGTTTTGAGGTCCAGGTTTGGAAATCGGAAGAATTGGGTAAACGCCATATTGTTTTTTATAGGAAAATGGGTAAATTACATATCATTACAATTTCAGTGATTACTGCACAAATCAGCACAGCTGTGCTTTCAGTGGTGTGTTTGAGAATGTTTAGGCGGTTTCATGTTTTCAGAGCAGATATTTGGTATTCCACAAAAATGGGTAAATGACATTTTGTTCATATGGGATTTTTTGCACTAACTCCACATAGGAGGCCCTGAGGAAAATAATTTCCCTCAGGGCCTATGTCATCTTTGGGGATGCTGTGTGGGGGAGGAGGGGGAGTTGTGAACATGGGTCTTGAAGATACTAAAATTGTGGGAGGGAGGAAACACGGAGGTTGGCAAATCCTTCCTCTGCCAAGCTGTTGAACTCCAGAACGAGCCGTAGAAGCGACCCGTTCTCATGTGACAAATATCAATCTTGTATATGAAAATGGGCAATTGACACATTGTTTCAATGGGAAAATAGGTAAATGACACGTTGTTTCAATTTAAGTGACTCCGTACCCCTCAAATTAGTACAGCTGTGCTTTGTTTGTATGGTGTGCTTGGGAATGTTCATGCGATTTTAGGTTTTGGGGGCCGGCTTTGGTAATTTTTGGGAATCAGTAAGGTGGGCAAATAGTGCATTGCTCCGATCCAGGATCCAAACAGAAATCTGTAAAGTGTCGCTGAATTGCCTGCAATGGTCCAGGATTCAAACAGCAACCTGTAAAGTATCGCTGAATTTCCTGCACCGGTCCAGGATCCAAACCGCAATCTGTAAAATGTCGGTAAATTGCCTGCACCGGTCCAGGATCCTAACAGCAATCTGTAAAGTGTCGGTAAATTGCCTGAACCGGTCCAGGATCCAAACCGCAATCTGTAAAATGTCGGTAAATTGCCTGCACCGGTCCAGGATCCTAACAGCAATCTGTAAAGTGTCGGTAAATTGCCTGAACCGGTCCAGGATCAAAACAGCAATCTGTAAAATGTCTCTGAATTGCCTGCACCGGTCCAGGATCTTAACAGCAATCTGTAAAGTGTCGCAGAATTGCCTGCACCGGTCCAGGATCCTAACAGCAATCTGTAAAGTGTCGCAGAATTGCCTGCACCGGTCAAGGATCAAAACGGCAATCTGTAAAATGTCGCAGAATTGCCTGCACCGGTCCAGGATCCAAACAGCAATCTGTAAAATGTCGCAGAATTGCCTGCACCGGTCCAGGATCCAAACAGCAATCTGTAAAGTGTCGCAGAATTGCCTGCACCGGTCAAGGATCAAAACGGCAATCTGTAAAATGTCGCAGAATTGCCTGCACCGGTCCAGGATCCAAACAGCAATCTGTAAAATGTCTCTGAATTGCCTGCACCGGTCCAGGATCCTAACAGCAATCTGTAAAGTGTCGCAGAATTGCCTGCACCGGTCCAGGATCCTAACAGCAATCTGTAAAGTGTCGCAGAATTGCCTGCACCAGTCCAGGATCCAAACGGCAATCTGTAAAATGTCGCAGAATTGCCTGCACCGGTCCAGGATCCTAACAGCAATCTGTAAAGTGTCGCAGAATTGCCTGCACCGGTCCAGGATCCAAACGGCAATCTGTAAAATGTCGCTGAATGCATAAATAATTAGTTCCCTTCATATTAACACGCATTTTGTTAAGACTTTTCGCCAGCGCACTCAATTTTCTTACTAAATTTGACATCATTCGTGAATCAGATTTTTAATTGTTCCTCATCATTTGTACAGCTGGCTAGTATTCTTATTTACTTAGAAAAAAAACAGCAGACCCTCTATTCTGTTGAATTGAATATTTATAGGATTGGGTATTTTCATTTTATTCGGAAAAAAGGCTTTCTTAACATTTCGTTTTGTCGATATGGTAATATTGTTCGAAAACCTTCTATTAGATTTTTTATTGTTAAATGAAAAAAATTACACGGGCGTGAATTTCACGTATCAATATGACACTTCCAGAATTACGTACGGACGAAATTACGCATGGACAAAAGTACACATGAAGAGATTTACAAAAATATTCCACTAATTTTCTTTTAGACTTTTATAAAAATTCAATAGGTGTCCCATATAAATAAAAAAAAGGATATTTTTATCCAAGACGCTATCTAAATAACAAACAAATTCTTTGGAACTCATTCAAAAAGATAGCAGCTAAAATATAGGAAAAATTAGTCGAGTTTAATATTAATTATGAATTTGAAATATAAAATCGAAAAAATTGACGTATAATGATTAGATCCCAATGGTCGAGTGGTTAAAGACGTTGATCCGGTAAGACAGAGATGCTGGGTTCGATTTTCAGTTGAAACCGTTACATTTTTTTCTGTGTCTTGTTCTGTTTCATCTTTCGTTTGGATTTGGTAGTATTATCATCTTCTTCAATGACAGAATTACACCAACTTAAATACCACTAAATTACGGACTTCAATACTTCGTTTGTGAGAAAGCACTAGGAAACAATTAGTTACCAGATGAAGTCCCGGCGTTACCCGGACTTTACACATTTTTTTAGATATAATTAAATTAAATAAACAATTTCTATAAATACTAATTTTCAAGTCTTCTTTTTAAGTGTGAACATTCTTATCAAAGTTCTGCAAAGGGTGGAACAGAGGGATAGGGGTGGTTATTCGAAATCTCATGAAGACAGGGATAAAACTGTAGATTTGTATAAAACTGTAGATTTGTATAAAACTGTAGATTTGTATAAAACTGTAGATTTGTATAAAACAGTAGATTTATATAAAACTGTAGATTTGTATAAATCTGTAGATTTGTATAAAATTGTAGATTTGTATAAAACTGTATATTTGTATAAAACTGTAGATTTGTATAAAACTGTAGATTTGTATAAAACGGCGCTATAGAAATAATCCGTTTATTATTACCACCTATGTATCACCATCGAGATTAAAACTTAGAAAGCTATTTATTAAGTATTTTTAATTAACTTATTATATTCCTTGATTTTAATTACAAAGGGAATGGTGAAATATGTCAAAAATTATTTTCATTGTGTTTCACCAAAAAATAAAAAAATATTAGCCTCCTTACTAATAAACATGTTTGGACCATTAAAGGCTGTACAACTAACTATTGTATAAAATTTAAAACACGTTTATTCGACAGCCTCCGTGGCCGAGGAGTGAAGCTCTCGACTAGCAATCTAGAGGTCGCCAATCAAATCCCGGCGGGAGCACGTAAAGCGTTTAATTTGTGTTATTTCCATGGACATACAAATCAGCACAATCAATCCATTAAAAACAACATAATATAGTATATATGTTGTTTTAATGGATTGCCACGTGTCACGACACCGTGGAAGACCACCATTCAGAATTAAAATGTTCCTTGAAATGGCTTTAGCCGTCTTTGGTGACCAGATCTGGATAGCCAGGTACTTTCCCACCTTCCTCTTCTCCATCTTCTTCTCTTCCCGACTACCTGAAGCCTCACAACATTCCCCAATTGGGATGCCATAATCTATTCATTTTTTTGTGTTTAATTCGTAGAAGTCATATTATTATTAACTTCTACAAATATTTTTATTTTTTTTATTTTTGTGGCAACTGTTTCGGCGTTCAAGGCATTTTCAAACTGTGGTTAGGCCAAGTTGAGAGGTCTTATTTAATGATTTCTGATTGTTCAAGTAAATTTAATCTAAGACCCTTTCTTTCCATTGATAGGAAGATAGATATAGAAAGAATGGGTCTTAGATTTAATTTACTCGAACAATTAGAAATCAGTAAACGAACGAATGATCCTAATAAAACTTTATTTAATAAAGTAAGGAAAACTACCTTCTCAGTTTGTTCACAAGACCTAAACAATATAACACTTTTAAAAAAGCAGCCACGTCATTATTAAACAATTAAGGAAACATTACCATTTCATATGGGGTAAACAGATTTCAAAATACCCCGCAGACTGGAATCTTCACACCTTTTTTAATAAAACGGTTTAACCGGTAATAAATCTTTTTAGATATCACAAAAATGTTAATTGAAATAGAATAATACAGATAAGCCGTCCCAACGTGGCCTCACCACAGTTTGAAAATGGCCTCGACCGCCGAAACAGCTGACCTAATATAAAAACTAAAAATACTGGCAGAACTTAATAATAACATTATTAAATTTGATTTACTTATTTTTTTAAATGCCATATTCTCACTATCTCCAGACGGTTGGGAGCAGTTGGGACTCTTGTTCGGTATTCACTTTAAAAAAAGGACCTTAGTGCCTTATGATTAGGTAGGCGACACATGGCTTGGTCTATTTCAGCGTATCTCTCGCCATACACTACCGATGCGAATGTATGCGAGCGATACGCTGAAATAATGAAGGCCAAGCCACGAAAACTTATGGCGTGGTATGTCAAAGGCTTTGCGATCTGCCGTGCTGTCTTTGACTCCGTTTATTCAGATTTTCCGTGCGCTTATTTTACAAATCGTACATATTGTTGATACAAAACAAATCTGTGACGAATTTTATACAACACAATCAGCAAATAAAAAATTGTGTTGCAAATACAATAAAAATTAACGGTTTATAGGGATAGCAGATTGCAGTAAATTAAACATAAGACCTTCAAGGTGGTATGTACAATGTACAGTGTACTCGTACATGCTGAGCAAAGAAATGATTGAAAAAATCATTTGCGAGTTGGCTTCTGGCAAACATTCAATGAAGGTGAAGGTTCTATTCAAGTTCTATTATTATATCATTATTGGCCAGGGGCTTCATAAAACTGAACCTTCACCGAACTTAAAAAGCAACTTTGACATTTGATGAATTGTTCAAATTCTATGAAACATCCCGTCCTAACTGTATGTTAGTTTTGACTAATTTAGTCATGTATTTCAATTTTGTGACGGCGTCCGTTGGGTAATTTTGGATTTTTGATTGTTTCAAAAAATAAAAAAAGGTTTGTTTGAAAGTTTGTGTAACAGCGACCCCGGGAACCATTATCAAATAACCAGCACCTCTGCCATAGGTCACCCCAAGTGGTTCGCTACGTTTGATGATTAAGCAGGGGTGCCCGGGTTCATCGTGTGAGGTGTATTCAGAATGCAACTGCCCACCAGCTGCGTGGCGTGCCAGATCGATATGTCCGTCACTCCTGGACTCACTGATTCCTACAATCCTACTCAGAACATCCCCTCATTCCTTTCCTTAAAAAATATCCTCCACACAGCATCCCAAAAAATAACATATGACAAAATGCCTCCTGTTTGGGGTTAATTAAAAACATTTAAAATTAAATTAAGAAAATATGTGATTGATTCATTTTAAATGTGTTACCATAATTATATGTATATTTATATGTATATAAGGATTGTATTAGGACATAGATAACTATGTACCTACTTAAAATACCACAATAAACAATATAATGCACTGTGATGCTGTATTTAGGAAATTGAATTTGAAAGCGAAATACTGAAGAACATTATGAAGGTTCTATAAATAATTGTCAACCCAAGTTCAGAGAGTTCATGAGATGAAAAAATTTATTTGTTTTATTTTTTATTGATGATTTTACGATTATGAAGATACGATTGCTTCGAAACTATTCGGGGTTTAAATTGAAATTTGTTTTACATAGAGATGATCTATTTATTGTGTTCGTAGATTCGTAAGTTAAAGTATATCACATTTAATGTTTTATGTTTTTGTTAATTAATTTATTAAGATATTAAATATTTTTAAATTTCATCAAAATTTTTATTTTTATTTTATACAAAAATACTTTCAGTTTCATTAAATTTTAAAATATTTACGTATTTCTTATTCTAGCGGGTCGCTAATTTAACATATTACTTATTCTGACGGGTTGCTAATTTAACCACCAAAATAATTTATATAAAAGCGATATTTGCAAAAAGTTATGCTTAGTCCGCCCTAATCTAAGACGGTAATTAAAATGTTTATCAATTCGCTTTGAGCAAGTTTGGAGTATTTGTTTATTGTTATGAAATTTCACTCCTTATCAGTAATGGGACTTGTAGTTTGTATTTGGTAGATTGACGAGCTCTTGGCAAACAATAATTTAAAAACCTTGCTCATTTATGTATTACCATTTATGTCTTTCTCGGGCGTCTCCGACTTCTTCCGCCATTCACTACTGTTTACCAAAATGTTACTGTTCAAAAACTACATTACATCGACTTTCATTCAACTCCGTAACTCATTCACGTGCAGAGATATTCCTCGGGCGTTCCCGTCTTCTAACATTCGAATTTTCAGTGATATCGGTCTACTACTTTTCGAGTTTTGCGAGCGCAAACATACGCAGGGTGTATTTTTATATATTAACTTATTTAGTATAAACAATAATTGTTAGCCTGAAACACAAATATAAATTGAAAAAATCTTCCGAAAAAAACAAACATAACTTTACCTTCAATAAAAATAGACATAACTTATTATAACAACAAGATTATTTATCTGTGTTTTTTCTGGAAACCGGACTTAAATGCACTTCATTTCACAGACTTTATTATACTGTTATTTTTTTTTTAAAGTTATTTTTTCATTAATCTATTTCAGCAAGATTTTTATTCTTGATTATAATATTATAACATTGAATCTAAGTAAGAATCGTGGCTCCCTTATCAGGCACAAGAGCTCCTCTTTTCTGATAAGGTATACATGACCAATTATGAACCTAAATATTATATTTTGCAAAATATGTATGTATTAATGTAACCCATATGATCTACATTATCTATCTATATTAAAATAATTAAAATATATTTTTTATTAATGTACTATTTCACATAATTTTGTGAAATAGTAGATATACATTTCTGTTCGAATTAAGTTTTTTTTTTAAAACATACATAATGTTAACATAACACGTTAATGTGGTGATTATGAAATTAAATGACATATATTTATGTATTTAGAGAAAAAAGACAAATAAAACCTTAAAGGATCATTCGTACGATTTTCACAATATACCCAACACGAAGAAAACTTTAGCGACTATTCAAACATTGTAATGATAGTGAATTTATGTATATTAATTGTATTTCTTAGTCCTCCTCAATAGGGTGACCTGTGCTGCGGCGGACTAAAGTTATTAATTTCTGTTTTATTTGTTTTCCATGTCGTTCTTAATGTTTTTTCATTAATCTATTTCAGCAAGATTTTTATTCTTGATTTGTAATTCATATTATATAAACACGTGTGCCGATATTATTATGAATTTACTAAATGTTTACCAGGCAGAGGCCTGCAGTCCCGTTTTAACCGGATTAAGATAAACGCAGGTACATGAACACGTGTTTCGATATTATAACGAATTAACCAATACTAAAGCAGCGGCTGCAATCAGTTTTTAACTGGATTACCAATAAGAGATTTTTAATAAATCAGCCATACTCATTTTCCTCCGTGCAATTGAGGATGCAAACATCTTCACTGGTTTTGGACAGTTGGAACTCTTGTGCGGTATTGACATAAAAATAATTATTTTTAAAATAACGCGATGAACGCATACACGATGGAAAAAATAAATTGATCGACGAATTATGCTGACATGGACACATTTATAGATATATGTAGGTACTGCAGACACGCAGATGACATTTCCTGGTTAGATAGATGAATGAATCATCACCGTGTGAATTACTACGACCGGTCATTGATCATATTGATCATCGTACAGCTTCCGAAAGCACTCAATAAGGTAATTATTGCTCCAACAATCATTAGCCAAATAACTCCGCGATGCGCAACATAGGAAGCGCTACTGAATAGATAATCCTCTAGAAGTTTTCTCTATAATTCTATACCGATTCGACCAGACCTCAGGCAGGACAAATAAATTATTTTCTATCCAGGAAAGAAATTCGCTATTTAGGTAGGGTTGTTACAAATTCCCGTCACTATTTTAATGACCATCAAATCCACCATCGGCGCCATTAATTTGTGGGATAAGTAGAAAAGGATTAAAAAAAACACCGAGAATCGACGTTTAACGGGGGCTATTTTTTATTTTTATTTTTATATATTTTAATGTAAAACCGCACAAGAGTCCCAACTGTTCCCAACCGTCTGGAGACAGTGAGACTATGACATCCCTAATTGGGATATGTTCTGAGGCTGAAGGTATTGGGGAAGGGAAGGAAAATTGGGTAGAGGAAGGTGGTTAAGTACCTGGCTATTCAGATCTGGTCTCCAAACACTGCGAAAGCCATTTCAAGCAACGTTTCAATTTCGAATGGTGGTGTAACACCAGGGCGATACTGAGCGTATTTTCCACTCTAGAACGTGCCGAAATTATACTATGTATTATTTAAAATCAGTGATTTGTGAAACAATACAAATTAATCACGTCAGGATTTGAACCCGCGACCTCCAGCTTGCTAGTCGAGAACCTTACCGCTTGAAAAAAATACAACAATGAAGGGATTTTTATTTCATTTTTGCGTTAAGGAATTAATTTTCTAAAACGATTTAAAATGTGCCATTTGTGATAGTAGCGTTTTCGACGTCATAATGTCGATGTGCCAATTAAAATCATTTCGGAATTCGTAGTTTTATATAGTTTACAAATCAATAATAGTTGACAAAAATAACTTTAAATCTTCCGCACATTTATAACGGTTTTCATAGTTTGTAAAAATTCCCCATTCGTTGATTTAATGGTCGTGTTGACGACAGTTTTAAAAATGTACGTATACATTTGCGAACTGAAACGCGAACCGAGCTACGAATTACGGAATGAAGTAACTGCAAGGCGTTTCGCGCCGGTTACTTCGTTCTTCTGCCATAAGTTGAGCTTCATCTCGGCAGTTCGGCTCACGCACT